>NC_080725.1:21430000-21572500 GCF_019097595.1 Hemibagrus wyckioides
TGTGTGTGTGTGTGTATGTGTGTATACAAGTGTGTACAATTGTGTGTGTTTGATCTGGTTCTGTGTGAATGAACATGTGTAGCATGCGAATTTCTTTTATATGGGTGTCTTATGCAGCAAAATGACTCAGTGAGAGAAACACACACACACACACACACACAGGGTGTAAAAAAGCTGTCAGTTTTACCTCACTGTCTCACATCTGTCAAGAAGAGGAATAATCCTTTCACCTCTGGATGACTCTGGATGAAACCTGGCTTGATTCCACAAGCGTTGGTTATATAGTAAAGTGTCGTGTCGTGTCGTGTCGTGTCGTGTAACTGTAAAGTGTAGCTCTGATACTGGAGACTCCTTCTAGAAACATCTAAACAGGAAACTTTCACCGTTTTTGTGGACCTTTTGAGCTGTTACTATGGAAACAAGAATTAACTGTCCATTTGTTTTGAGCTGATATACAATAAAATAAAAAAATAGTAATAAATCTATAGCAATAAATCAGTTCCATTTGAACGATGTTCAAATGATGTTGTTGCTTGGTTAAATTTTATTTTTTTAGAAATGTTTCGTTTCCAGATGTGCAATAATAATAACTTTTCTTTTCTCTCTTTATTTTCTCTGTCCCTTTATTCTCAGGTTCCTCACCAGATGAGCGCTCTGACCTTCTTTCGCTACGAACAGCCCGTTCTGGATTACTGCCAAGCCCATCAGCCGATGCGCCTCAACGTGAACTATGATTGTCCGCCTCAGGGCCTGGATGATCTAGCGCCGCGTGACAGAGGCACCATTCAGACCGTGGCTCTGCCAGCTGTTCCACCATCCAGCTCACCTCCTACCCTGAGAACACCGGTACAAGGCCCCATCGTCCCATACCCGGGGACGGAGCGCTCCGTAAAGTACCCATCCATCGAGCGGCCCACGAGCACCCTCACCTTCGGACGCTAGCGCTCTCGGATGCTAACGCAAATTCTTTTTGTTTTAGGGGGATGCTAATAACTCTTTCAGGAGTTAGCGCCTTCGGAGAAGCTAACATTTCCAGAAGGAATTTCACTCCACATGCGGATCTAACTTTACGTGGAAGGATTGTGTACTTTTTTGGGTTTTTTTGAGGATCTATAAAAGAGCCAACAAAGGACTCGCTAAACTCCGGTGTTCAATACACGCTCCATGCCAGTGAGCTCTATGTACAGGGAGATGGGATTTCATTTGTGTTTTTCTGTTGTCCTTTTTTTTCTTCTTCTTCTTTTCAACACAAACGCTGCTCTTCTGAGTCCTGTTCAATGGAAAATTGAAACTCAATACAGCATGCGTGGCGCGTTAAATGGCACTTTAGTTGCTGTTCTGTGTCCTTTTTGTGCCAAACACGACGGGACATTGCCTTTGAAAAGCTGATAATGGTGATTCACTCACGCTGTGTCGAGAATGAAACAGAATGTGCAATAAACAAGTTTCGTATTGGGAAGGGGGGAAAAAATAAAGGGGTGAAACAGGTGCAAAGACAAAATATAGCCAACATGTAAGAGACGGAATGAAACAAATTAATGTTTACCAGTGCCCAAAGACATGTAGCTGTTAGCTTCAGATACGTTTCCCAGACACCGACGGTCTTTGATCTTCGATAAAGATCTGGACGTCCCGTTTGGACGTCCCGTAATCCTTTCAGAGACGGAGAAGCTTTGCGGTAAAAGAAAGTTTCCAGAGCGGCTTTTCCAGAGCGGTAGACCTCCAGAGATGTTCGCATGTACCAAAGATCAAACGTTCTCTTAGATGTACAATACACACCATTGGTTTGGTTGGTACCAAAACCATCAAACCATCAAATCTCAGACACAAATGAATGAGTTCCCCTCAGCTGTAGCTTGAAGCACTGAAGTAAAATCAGAAACCAGTGCTCGCTAGTCAGATGTCCGGATGTGTGATTCTCCGGACTCGGTTAGCAGGTAGGAGTTCTTTCAAACTACCCCAAATAGCTGCTGACCTTCCTGGACACGTGTAGATCAAAAGGTGGCAAATATAAACTCCACAATAGACTTGTGTGATATGGTTGTTCTTCCTGGTCGTGATATATGATGGGAGACAAAGCGTTCTCTTATTACGGAGTACAGGAGAACATTATAATGCTGTGCAGTCGGGAACTGCTTGGTGACAGTGGCAATCGCCTGGAAAACAAACAAAAAAAAATAAAATGCAATTCTTCAGCTCATTCTATCCACATATATATATATATATATATATATATTTCTTTTTTTTTTTTTTTTTTTTTTACATATTTTGTTATTTTTTAATATTTTATTTTATTTTATTTTATTTTATTTTATTTGAAAGTGCATTTGGATTTTTATTTATTTATTTATTTATTTTATTATTATTTTTTTTGCCAATTTTGGCTATATTTTTGGTAGCATACTTAATATGTATAATTTCTCAACTTATGTTATCTAAATTAAACCTAAACATGAATAGATGTTATTAATAACCTCCCCATTCTCTTTTTTTAGCATATAATAAAGCAAGAGAGTCCTGTGATTGTTCATTATTATTATTGAATTTATAATTATTATATTTGTTATTATTATATTAAAAAACATTTTAAAGTGCAATTTTTTAAACAATTTTTTTGGTTGCATACTTAATAAGTATAATTTCTCAACTTATGTTATCTACATCAAACATATATATACGTGAATAGATTTTATTAATAACCCCCCCACCCCCCCACCCAAAAATAAATAAATAAATAAATAAATAAATAAATTAACATGAAAGAAAGCCAGAGTTTCCTCTATGGGCTTAAATAAGATCCTGTGAGATGATTTTAAAAAAGTGGGCGGAGCCTACAGACAGGGGGAGTTCCTATCAGAGAGCTCAAAACACCTTCACAAATGTCAATCATTCCAGATTCCTAAATCGATCGGCATCTTTTGGATTCTAGACAAAACAAAAGACGCACTTTTGGTGTATTTTTTGAAAGACGACTCCTGCATTGCATCAGGGTACAACTGTGTAGGAAGAAAAAAATCCTTATATCACACAAGTCTACTGAGCGACGCGTATATTCTTTTAGCAGAGTTTAAACAGCATGTCAGTGTGTTCAGCATCTTGTCGGAAAAGAGAAAAAAAAAAGAAAAAAAGCTTGGTTTTGGATTAGAACATGGATTACACAGTGTGTGAGGATCCCCATTAGGTCCCGTTTGTTTATATGGAGGCCAAATAAACGGTTGCTTGCTGTGTGTTTAGTGTTAATGGCGAGGGATCGAGTGACATTCTTGACATTTTACGATGTTTTAATAGATTCCATGTTCAGTATTTTCAACGCTTTGCTATCAGAGCGTCTCCTGAGTCCCGAGACACTGAATGTTTGCCACTAGAAGCCATGTTTCCATCTACAGGAAGTCATTTCCCCATTGGCGCAGTATGGACCAGTGGTGATTTGCATTCATTTTTACTTGTAAATGGACTCCAGATCTGAGGAACATTTTTGGGATTATTGCCTGTAAACATGGATATTTTTTATTTTTTTTTTATTTTATTTTTTGTCACCCCGTGTGCCTGTGTGTTTGGACTCAACACGATGAATGTGGATCTTGTACCTCACCATTGGTGGATCTTCTGGATTTTTTCTTCTTTTTCTTTTTTTTTTCTTTTTAAATCCTATTCTCCTGCACCACGTCGACTCCGTTCTCGCCCCGTCGAGGTCAGAGGAAAAACTCCCAACCCTGTCAGACTTTTATTTGATCTCGACGTGTGCACAAATTAATCGGGAGGACGATGATTCAGCCTCGCCGCAAGAGACACGTGGCAGCCTCGAGGCGACCGGTGACTCTGCACAATGTTTGCAGACGCTAATTAATTAACACACGGGACGTGTTTATCTTGTACATAGAGAGGAAAAAGTATCACATCGTTTGCTTCTTGATACACACACACACGCACACACACACACACACACATGCACACACACTCACACAGACGGTGAACAGTAGGTGTTGCTCTGCAGAGACTGATCTCAGAACAGCTGTGAGAGAAATCTTCAGTAATATATCCACATTTTAAAGGTCGATATTTTTCTATCTGCTCTCATGACCTTTACATCTCATCGTGCTCATTAGTTTTCATAATCCGTCCTTTTGCTCGCCGGAACGCGTGGAGCTCGACAGTGTAAAGATTTCACGGAACACTCTGGAAAAATAAGATCTTGTCATTTTAACGATGTTCCACATGGTGTCCATGCTCCCTGGTTTCATTCTGCTGTGGTATTTTCCTCCGACTCTCCCAGTCGAAGTCGGGTTCGATCTCCTCTGCTGTGTTTTGCAATTTTTTGAAAAGTCCTGGCAATACACACACACACACACACACACACACACGCACACACAAAAACAGATCTAAAAAAAAAAAAGAAAAAAAGGAAAAAAATATCTACATGTACTATAAGAGTAGCTTGTGTTGTGTTCCAAAGCTTCATGTATGAATAATGAGCTGTTGATTTGATATTATTGTTAATGCTGTGGAAGTTTCACCCACGATGCTCCAGTATCGCCCACCAGGAAAAGGAAAAAAAAAGAAAAGGAAAAAAAAAAGAGAGAAGCGCCCTGGACACATCCTGAGAATACTCTCGAGACGTCATTTCAGCGATCACACACACACACACACACATGCATACACACACACACGGTGTACACACTGTCCCCGAGTGTGACGCATCCCATCACCCTGATTGGTTCTGTTCACCTGGATGTGCATTATGGGAAAGCAAAAGCAAAAAATAAATAAAAATAAATAAATAAATTAAAGGAAAGCTGTGTGGCTGTGTTCCAAACCCAACAAGGTAGAACTCATTGGTCTGACTAAGTGCTGCTCAGTAGCTGCTTCTCAAATATTTTGTGTTGATTTCATGCAGTGAAGCTCAGAGGAAAGGAAATCTTGTGCTCTGTTGATACCAAGATATAAAATATAGCAAAAAGATTGGTGGAAGGGGCGGAGCCAGCAGGGTTCGATTGCAGAATATTACTAAACCAGGAATATTTACTTAAATAGGACGGTGTGAGCCTATTAGTTGTTTTGCTTCATTCGCTTTCATATTTTCCGTTGCTTAGTGTGGTTATTGCTTTGTTTTTTTCCCTCTGTGTTTTTGTTTTGTTTTGTGTGTGTTTTTTTTTTCTTTTTGTTTTGTTTTCTTTTACTTTGTGTACTTTTTGTTTTGTTCTTTTTTGCTTTTTGTTTTATTTTCCTCTGTTTTTATTTTGTTTTAATTGTCTGGGGTTTTTTTTGTTTTATTTTCCTCTGTGATTTTGCGTTGTTTTGCTTTGTGCACTTTTTGTTTTGTTTTTGCTCTGCTTTGTTTTCCTATGTGTTTTTGTTTTGTTTTGTGTTGCTTTGTTTTCCTATTTGTTTTTGTTTTGTTTTGCTCTTTTTTTGCTTTGTTTTATTTTCCTCTGTTTTTGTTTTGTTTTCCTATTTACTTTTGTTTTGCTACTTTTTTTTGCTTTGTTTTCTTTTGTCTTTTTCTTTGTTTTATTATTCTTTGTGTTTTTGTTTTGTTTTGCTTAGCTTGGTGTGTTTTTGTTCTGTTTTATTCTGTTTTGATTTGATTTGATTTGTTTCATACAGAATCTTTGTGTTCTCATCACTTTTGGCCGATAACATAAAAGTGATCTGTCTTGAACTCCTGCTGAATAAACACACACTCTTTTGTCTTTACTTTTTTTTTTTCTTTTTTTTATTGTTTCTTTGGATCAATGCATGTCATCAGACCAGAGAGGGTAACAAAATTAATAAACAAAAAATGTATTAAACTTTTTAAACTCTTTCCTTTTTCCATTAGCTGAATCATTTAGGGAAAAACAAATCATGTGATTGGCTGTAAATAAGGACCTGCTACAATGAGGAAGCCTCACTGGTTCGAGTTTTTTGTTTGTTTGTTTGTTTGTTTGTTTAAATACATTTAGGGAACTAATAAATATCCCAGTTGAGGATCTGCTACAATGGTTCTTATTAGTTTATTTTTACTCAACATTCAGAGAACCAAATCATGGACCATGGCAGTTAATTAGCCTAAAAATTGGCACATGGTTCCTCATTCTGGCTTTGTTGAGTTTTAATGACTTATTCATTGCCATTTCTTTTGCATTTCCACTAAGCTCTAAATTTATCCGAAATAATAAGGCTCTGGATATATTTACAGAATATAGCACAACAATATAGTACAACGTATGCCATTTGAGACACAGCTAATGACCAGTGGATCGGGAAAAATAATTTGTTGAACTTCCGTTTTTCTGCCTCAGCATTCTTCAGGAGAACGGGATTCTCGAGGAAACAGCATTCTCGGATACGGTGTATCAGTTTGCGTATCCACTTCACATCGTCAGGGGAAGCTAGTCAAACACTTGAAGCATGCTGAAGCCTTTTGTCTTTATTATCTTTGTCACATTGTGTTGGCTTGTTTTGTAAAATAAGGCTCTTATGGAAAGATTAGATGGAGACATTTCCCTACTCTTTCAGAGATCCAATCAAGCATGAAGTGTCTAACTGGCCAGAAATTGTGTGTGTGTGTGTGTGTGTGTGATTTGTTGTGCACCAGGGAATAGATGCTTTTCAACCCATTTGTCCTTTGATCAACTCATTAGTGAACCAACGATTGAACCTTTGAGCTGCTAGAAAGTGTCATGATGCGTATTGTTTTTCAATCCAGGACAAAGTGGCTGTGTAGCATAGCTCCTTGCTTAAGTAGATGACATGTCCATTTAGCCTAGAATACCCAAATTAGACAACAACAACCCGTGTATTTTCTGAACTCTGGTATGGATTTAATCAGTTCATCCACTGAAGCATTGACTGTGAGGTTAAAGTGCAGGAGGTCAGATTACAGTGTTTTTCTTCACTGGATGATGATGATGATGAGAGAAAAGTACAGTTTCTGTCATTGTGACAGTCTCGTGTTCATAATACAACCAATATCGTTACAAACACCATATATATTTTTTTATTTCTTTCTTGATATTTTGAAGGGACACACCAACATTTTGGACACAAATGGAAAGTGACCAAAATGGCAAATTGGTCCAAATTCTTTGACCACAAAATTGACATTTATCAGTTGTACCTGTTTAAAGCACATGTTCTTTCAATACCTGATTTTTAACTCTTAAACCCCATCTTATTTTAATTAAACATTGATTAATTTTCTTAATACTTTTTCCATATTGAAATTGTACAATGATTTAAATAAATATACACATAATAAAAAATATATCTAAATATAAATAAATATATAATTTTTTTTCTTTAGTAGAAAACGGACTCCAGATTATTATTTTTTTGTAATTTATTTTACATTATTTAATTTAATCCTATTTAATTTTATTTTAAATGATTTTATTTTACATTATTTAATTCAATTAAATTTTTATTTATTTTAATTTTATTTTGGATTTCCAGCCATGATTTTTTATTTCATCGTAGAAGCATTACATTTTTGTTATATAAGGTTTTTCAGTGCTGAGGATTGTGTGTGGAGAAATAAATAAATAAAATAAAATAAAAGTGACATTTCAACATACTCTTAAATTCATATTCAAAATTCATATGAAAAATTAATTTAAAAAAATCATATCTGAAAAATTGCGTGTAAAAAAGAAATTTATGCTAGTCCAACAAAAAGGGGGTGTGGCTTCCAGCTCATCAGTACTATTTTTTAATTCATTTATATTGAATGGTTTAGACAATACTGATGCAAAGAATTAACTCTATATAAGATCATATCCAATTTCTTGCTGATAAAAATACACAATGCCTTTATTTTATATCATGGTATAAAGGCAGTGTCTTAGACTGAGAGAAAGAAATGCGAAGCCCGAATTGTGTGTGTAGCTCATAGGGATCTCGGTTTTTTTTCCACACACTCTCCTTTATTTCACTCGATTCCTATATGGTTGACTGAGCAAAGATGGAAACGCCTTTGAATTGAAACTGACAGCCAGCAATTTATCCTCAGAGTCATTGGTTCATTTCAAATCCAATGTGCTGGAAGATAGGGCCAAAACAAGCGAAATTGCATCAGCATTCACTTACTTATGAGCTGTGTTTGTGTGTGTGTGTGTGTGTGTGTGTGAGAGAGGCCGAGAGAGAAAGAGAGATATTCAAAGTTTATTCTAATTGATATGACAACACTTGTTTAATAAACAACATATGTGAAAACTGACACAGAAAATCAATTTGAGTCCATAGATGTGATTCTACATGCTGCTGGATTTGCATTTCTGTCATCTCAAACTGGAGCTAGTGCCAACTGGCTGCTGAATATTTATTTTTTACACTTTTTTCTGAGGACACGTTGATACTGTTGAAACCGATATCAATAAGTGTTAACCTACTTAGCATTAATCAATTATGGAGACATTTTATTTCAGCTCCGTTTGTGTTTCCTCATGCTGTTGAGTTCCATGGTTTAAGATTAAGGTTTCCTCGTAAGTATGATTAATAAAAAAATCCTTGATTTGCAAGTGACGTGTAGACCATGGCAGGCTCACGTGATGTGATGTGACTCAGTGCTCTCTCATACGTAACACACTCGTTTTAGATTTCTTTTATTTCCACACAACTCCTGGTGGGTTAAAACTAACAGTGGAATAAGGATTAATAATCTCCGATATTCAACAATGATATTCAATTTCCTTATAAGTGGAAATTCTAAGTTACTGTATATTCCATTGCCTTACTAGTTAATGCTTTACATTATGGTTCCCTTAACAAACAAGTACAATCTACAACAATGATACACTGGCATAAGATAAGTGTTTATTCAACCCCGGAGTAGTAAAATTTACTAAAAATAAATGAGCAAATATTTAATTACAGTAAACGTTGATAAATTACTTCAAAAAGTATAAATATTAAATAGAAATGTATTTAGTTATTTATTAACTAATAACTTAATGTTTTAATTGCAATTTTAGTCAGTGAAGGAGTGAAAATTGATTCAAATAAATAAATAATTAAAAAATTAAAAAATAATTTAATAAAATTGTTAAATAAAAATAAACATATATTAATAAATATTAATACATATATTAAAATAAAATTGCTCATTTTAAGTAAATATTTCTTAAGAGAACATTAATGTAGCAATGCATTTGCTTCTGATTTTTGTTTGCGTCTGTTTGATTGGTTGTTTGGCTGGATGTTTTTTTTTTTTCCATCCATCTTGTTTAATGAAGACAATAATGGCATTGCCATTGCAAGCTAGTACGCATGCAACTGTATGATTTCTCCAAGCTAGGCACAAAATCACAAAACAGCTGCCTACTCAGTTGGAGTACTGATGCTATTTAAATCATGTATACCCATGCATGTGATTTTGTGGGATAACTATCATGTCTGAATCTTGGCTAATGCCTGGTGTTGACGCTCTGAGTGGCGGCTAAATGCAGAGCTTTTGGGAGGAATGGACAAAGCTGGAAATGCTCAGATGTGTTTGGTGACCCTGTAGACTACAATGGAATGTGTCAGCAAACACAGAAATGCAGAGTCATTAGCGTTTTCTTATCTGAGGCTTGCACATGGCAGAGTGGTGTTCCAGGTATGATTATGGTCCGAGGGATGAATATTCGGTACCGGCGTGTTCGGCATTGTTAAACGTGGTTTCTTGTCCATTTAAATACCAGAAAACATTAAAAAAATGGCAGATAAATAAATACATAAATAAAAAATCGGTAAATGAATCCTGGATCCTCTTATTCTAAACAGTCAAGTTTCAATTTCTACACAATACAAATGTCCTTCTCAATATTAAGCAGCTATAATCTATAAATTCAATTTCCACTGCAGCAGAACAGAGTTACTTGCACAGCTTAATGGTCCACTATGGTAAATGTGCTGAATTATGTGCTTCATGCTGACTGTGAGTAATGGGTATCTGTCTACCGTTTGCTGTATATAGCCAGGAGGCTAAGAGTCACATCAAGCCATCTTCAAGCCATTTCTAATAAACTGATATTTATATATATATTTTCCTTTTGCATTACCCAAAGTGCACATTTTTTTCCCTGCTATACAAACACTCATGTACACAAACCACACGGTCAAAGCTTTTCCCTGTGTGATGCCTATAGAAGAAGTTTCTCTGTGTGATATTATAAGCTCATCTATAAACAAAAGTCAGAGATGCTGTTGTCTTGGCAAACAGCCACAGGATCTGATAAATTAACTGGAGCTTAAACTAATGATTCATGCAAATTTCAGATCTCTGGTTCTTGTTTTCTTTTTTCCTCCACCCAATCAAGTTAAGGTAAGGGCAAAACAGGACGAAAAGCAATATAGCTCCCCTTATAGATATTGTTCTCTGCTGCGCTCATTAATCTCTGTGAAAAATCGTTTTCCTGGTTTTGTCTGGTCTGGTTTTTGTCTGGAGGTTGAGGAGATTGTTTTGTTTTTTGTTTTTTGCTCTATCTCTCTGCAGGATGTAAATATGCACTACATCATTTTCAATCCTTCAACTTAGTTTGTTGTTGTTTTTGTCTCTCTCCTTTTTACTTTTTTTTGTCTGTTAACAGATCAGACACTTTTCCCCCCTTCCAAATACAAAATTCTGTCTCTTCTTTGAGTATATTATTGTCAGAAAGAAAACGTTTTGTAAAAATTTTGATGATGAAATCGGAAATAAAGTAATTTAAAGATCTAATGTATGAAAAGTCGTGTCCAGGTTTCAGCTTATTTGGAATGAAACTGCACACATTAATACATGGTTAAGTATTGGTTCGTGGTCAACAGGCTATAATGGTCTCCCCAGATTACTTTATCTCCAATCACAGATTCCAGCTCCTCGTTAGAGAACCCCAGACAATCCACTGTGAAAAATGATCTTTCCAGTGAGCCATGAGTCTTTCCTGGGGTCTCTATCAAGTGGGAGAAGCCTGATACAGCTCTAACAGGATTCAACCAGCTGCCCCGAGGACCTCCTTGTGCTCCGGTCAGTTTGGAGGAACAGAAGCTCTATATTGAGGCTATCCCAGAACAAGCCCCAGATTGCCACCACCAGGACCCATGACCTAATTCCTTTAGAACAGTTGGTCCACTCTTATCCACAAAGGGCCTGTGTGGGTGCAGGTTTTCATTCCAATCAAGCTGGACTTACACCTGATTCCACCTGTTTAATCAACTGATCTTGGCATTCAGTAGGCTCAGGTGTGGCTTCTGCTCAGTTTGAATGAAAACCTGTGCCAACATCGGCTCTTTGCGGCTAAGACTGGACACTCCTGCTTTAGAAAAAGAAGCTATTTGTCACATTAACATTAGAGCAAAGTAATATCCCAAATTAGGTGGTTGCAATCAGAGCACAAGGTCAGCCATCATGCAGCACCCCTGGAGCAGAGATGGTTAATGGCCTTGCTAAAAGTCCTAAGAGAGGAAGTGCTGGACCTTGAACCACTGACCTTCCAATCAATAACCCAAAGCCTTAACCATTTGAGCCACCTCTGCCCTAAGCAACTGCCCACAGTTTGTGCTTAACTGATCTCCTACTTTACCATTACAGATGGGTACAGCAATTTTAGCACTGCTGACCTGACCATTTTTCATTTTGAAGATCTCTTTTACCATTATTGGTGAATAAGTCCTTTAGTGCCTTCTGGTCATACACATTTTACACATTCTTTAAATACTTTACAATACCTTATTTCCATCAGGACATAGAAACTGACTAAACATGTTTTAAATATAGTGTTTCAACTCTAATACAACATCTACAGGAGTTCCTTAAGGGTTGTAAGCCTTTTATTCTACTACCAGTATGCTGGTATAGTACTACTCTCTTCTTACAAGCTGTGATGGAATAAGTCCATGCCATTTGTTTCCCCCCCATCTTTTTTTTCATTCACAAATAATACATACTATTGCTCAGACCTGTGCCCTGTTTTAGAAGGATAGGGCAAAGAGAGAGCTGATTTCAGATTGATCCTTCCAGTTCAATTGGCTCCCTGTGTGGATGGGTGAACATAAAGGCAACTGAAGAAAAACTGTGTGAAGATTATGGTGCAAAGGCAGAGGATGCTGCCTTATTACTCCGTTTAGAGTGCAGGCACAGGTGGGAAAACTGCAGGGGGATAAACGGTATCATTTCACCCTTAAGGGTAATACACCTCAGTAAGCCACCCATTTGGATCGCTTAGCCAGTCTAGTTTAGCTTCCAATTGTATCTGAGTTAAGATTAAGTATTTCCTGTACAGAAGGAGCAGTTTGAATCATTTCTCTGCAGACTGATTTGACATTTGATTCATAGGACAGAGCTTCGACTTCCCAACTCTTCAGTTTGAAATGAAACTGTATACCATCTTGGTATTTTTACAAAAAAAAGGCTAAAATAATGACTTTGACAGCACCAGTCTAACCTTCTGGGAACTTCTTTTTAATGTGCTCTGCTTGGCTGCAGATGCTCTGAGGCTTGAAACTCTCATAGGTCACCATCCTCATACTTATTCTGAGGGTTTTCTCTTTGGCCTTTACAGCAGCATTGTGACTCTTCTCCTTCACAAACACTCAAACTTTTCATGTGTGTAGAGCATGTGTTTAAAACGGGCACTGCTATCTTCTTCAGAAGACCTGTTTTTATCCTGTGGATGACTGGGTAATAGAATGACAAATTCATTTTTTAAGTTCAGGGTGGCACAGCAGAAGGCATTGCCCTGGTTTAATCCTGAGCTTTGGTAAGTATTGTTATGGTCTTCTGGTGTCTGCTTGGGTTTCCTCTGGGTTCACCAGGTTCCTCCTATCATAAGCATGGGGCTAGGTGTTTTGAACATATCAATGTGTGTGCATGACGAGGGGAGTGGTATCTCAGGGTTTAGGATGGTGGACTACTGACTGACAGGTCATGTGCTCACATCCCACCACTGCCAAGCTTAATATTAAGTAACCTTTATTTGTTAAAATCAAGAGCTCAGATCAGAGCACAGGGTCAGCCACGATGCAGTGCCACTGGAGAAGGGGGGTTTCAGGGTGTTGCTCAAGAGCCCAACGATGGCAGTTCATCTGTCCTGGGGCTTGAACCTGTTCTTCCATTCAACAACCAAGATCACCTGAGCTACTTCTTCGAGCAAGGACCTTAACCCTCCACTGCTCAGCTGTATAAATGAGATGTATGTAAGTTGCTTTGGATAAGGATGTCTGCCAAATGCTGTTAATGTAAAAGGTACTTTTCATGAAGACCCGCACTAGAATGCATCAATTCCAATGCATTCTCAGTAAATCTAGTGTTATCAGGATGAGCTCTTTAACCACTGTGATCAGGATAAAGCACTTACTGAAGGTGAATACATGGAAGTGGAGGGACTCCTTTCCTCTTTCTGATACATGTTCACACTGTATCATGCTGTACATGGGATCATAAGCCTGCAAATTCAGTAGCAGGCACTTTTGTGACATCCTCTACCACATAGAGGCATGGGCTGCTTTTGTGAAATGGGAATTGGATCACAAGAAAAACTGTGATAATGAGCAGAGACTGTTATCATAAGTTCAGTACTGTGAGTGCTGGGGAATTGGACGTGAAATATCCATTTGCAGCTTTATAAAAGATGACGATGAATTCGAACTATTCAAACTATTTGGTTCTGTGCCTTCAACAGAAGTTCACAGCATGTAATTTATACAAACACTAATATTTCACCCAAATAATTCCACAGTGGAACATGATTACATAAATTAACATGATGAACAAAACAAAACAACTTCCCAATTGCCCAAGATGTCTGCAAAACTCTCAGGTTACATCCAACAGATGTTTGACAGGTGTGAACAAGGTGCAAATTACCTGCTGCACCTGATGAATCATTTACTCTTCATAGCCTCCAGATTTCATTTGAACCATTACTGACCAAACAATTCCACAAACTAATCATTTACTCAGTGGATGAGCTTGCTCACCAGGGGGAATTTTGGTCTCTTGCACTTCCCTCTACATAAATGTGTAGAATGAGCAAATTACTGGATTATTATATTATTCAGATGTAGAATAGAATACTGTTGTGTTTAGGAGGAAGAGGGAATTGGAAAAGTAGCTAAACATGATTTCCAGCTCTTTATTTTGATAATCAATATGTAGTTCACTGTTCATGGTTAAAAATGAAATGAATATTTTTATGTTGGTACACCAACAATATGCAGATGACCTGCTATTATGCTTCTGTTGAAACGTTATGGAATTGGTGTGCATAATGCATGCAGTATGAATAGATTTCTTTATGACTACAATGTATGAGTGTGTGGGCACCAAATAATGATCCTTACATTCTCTATACTATACTGCATATGCCTACCAGGAAGAATATGTACTATATAGTATAGACTAGTGTTGCAAGAAGAATGCTATTTCAAACACAGTCTTTTTTGGTTTGTTGTACTGAGGATTAGATATAGGGCTAGGATTAGGTTTAGGGTTAGGCTGGAGCTAGGGTCTACCTAGGGTTAGGGCTAGGATCTACCTAGGGTTAGGGCTAGGGTTAAGGTGAAGGTCTACCTAGGGTTAGGGCTAGGGTTAGGCCTATGTCTACTAATCACTGTTTACAGTTGTTTCTTGTTAGTGATCTTGTTTGGTCTCATTAGTCAGTGTGTATACGGCCTTTTTGTTAACCTGTGTTCTTTTAAAGAACTTGTAGATGCATGCTCTAATTCTGTGCTTTTTTTTATCATTTCTATCTCTATTTCTGTTTCTTTCATTTCATTTTTTTTTTATTGTGTTGGTTTTCTAGTTTTAATTGTTTTAGTCTGAATGTTTCAGCTCTTCTCTAGTTTGGACTTTTCCCAGAATATTAATATTTGTTCTACATATTATAGTATAATCTTCTTAATCTGGCAATTGTGATAGCACTTTAGACACACACATTCTACACCGCAACAAAACGTTTTCCTACCATAAGGCTTAATTCTGACCTAACAAACCTCCAGTGTCAAATATTAATCTAATCACTACTGATCTTCTGAGTAAAGTGGAGATCTTATGACTTCTGCCCTGTGATTCACAGAGGAGCCAAATGATACTTAATAACTTAATAGTCTGCAATTTAAATATTTATGTCTCTTGCTCTCATAAGATAATGTTAGGGTAATATTCCAGGGTGGCAAAGAAGCTAAAAAATGGGTCATAGTGGTACAGGAATACACCACCCCCCATTTTCTTCACAATTTGGTCACTTGCTAATTCCCACTTACTGGCCAGATCTCCATGATCATGAGAAAACTATCAATTGTAGAGGTTAAAGACATGTAAAGGCAAATGCTGCTCATTTAGCATTTGGTAGCTTAACAATCTTTGAGGAAAGAACTATCTACCCTATTCTGCATATATGAGCTGAAAGATGTCCACATTTCTGTGGTGCGGTTGACCTTGGCAAGGGTGACAGGGTATGCCATTCATCATACCCAGAAAGAATGACCAATTTTGATCCTGTGGTCTCTGGCCATGGATGATCGTGTTATTGTCAGGATTTTTGCAATCTCCTAATGACTGTGATGCTTTTGCTGATTTTTGTACGATTTTTCACACTGTCTAAATTGATCTAACACATAACTGTTACAAACTCTGCCCCTGTACAACTGTACGAGAAACACATACTGTAGGTCTAAAGGTATTAATCATTACTACAGCTGCATGAGAGTCCAGAAGGGTCAACACCCCATTTTACAGTGGTGTATGCTACCTGATTTGCCAACACTTCTAATTGTGTCCATGATCTTCCATCCACAGGGACTGAATCAACCTCAGGCTCTTCTCCCTCATAAAAAAATAGAACAAGGCATTTTGGGAATAGCATTGGAATGACTTTGTCAGGGTGCCACAAAAAAAAAAAAACAGCAGTTGTCTCATTCTCAATAGTCCTGACACAACAGACCTTGGTTTGGGAATCAAACATCAATATGACAGTGCTGCTGACAGACCTGAGATGATGGTGGTGGTGGACACTGAGATGTCAGAGCAACATGAAACATGAGGCTTAGGCAGAGAACATACCCCAGCAGTTTTTACCCAAAAATAAATATGAAAATAACAAATAAAGATATTAAAAATATTAGAGTAATTGCATGGGGTGCACCATGTGTTAGCCTCTCAGCAGAAACCCCTCAGTGCTTCTGAAGCTGAAGGAATTGAACCCAAGAAAACATTACACCAGATATCCCTCTATGCTTGTGTATCCTGGGTATGTGCCAAGATGCAAATGGCTTTTTTTGTGCGTACCTTAGAGATTTTGCTGTGGTTAATAATACAGGATTACACACTGCTTACCAATATGAGCTCTTACTGTGGTACATAATGGATTATTCCATCACTGTCAAAGCTACACAATAGAATCTGAGGTGGAACTGGTCCCATTTCTGATAACCACAGCCTGGGCCATTTGCTTCTTGTACTTTTGTTTATTTCAGGATAATCCTAGCTGCAGATTTGTAAACAGGGGGGGAAATATGGAGCATTTGTTTGGGTAAAATCATTTTTTGCTTTACAACTGTAATTATTTATTACATTAGACAAAATATGACACCAGAGGACTTATTTCCTCTTCATGACTCCATGATTGCATGAATGAGTCCCACCAAAGCAGTTCTTGGAGACTATGAAGTTTAGGAATGTTCATGAGACTGATGTATTTCACATATCCTGCCATATCCTGATATACGTAATGTTCAGTCTGATCCTGTAGTCATTGGAGGTGTTGAATGAATGTGTGTTAAGTAGTGAATTAAAAAAATAAATCTTTAACATTTCTTCAAGCTTATTGAGTGAAATGTGAAGTGGTTAGCTTTGGAACAATAGAAAAGCTATGTCTGAGTAAAAATAGACTCTAACCTGTGACCCTACCCTTCTACTATTTTTAAGTCTAACCTTTCAAGATTGTTGCTATAGTTATGGCTGGATTTGTCTTACAGAACTGAAAAGAAACAAAATAAAAACAGCAAAATACTATGAAGAAACATCTCTCTGACATGATATTGCCAAATCCATTTCAGTGTCCATTTAATTTCATCTTTTTTATTTAAAGATATCTGAGAATTATGGTCCAAGTTCATCATTGATACAGTAAGATATTTAAACCCAGAAAACATTAAAATTACATATTCCTTTTACTTTAACTTGTATGGCTTGTGTTGGCAACAGACTGAGAAGGTCAGCCCAGACTTCAAGTTCCTCCTGGGGATCCTCAGACATTCCCAAGCCAACTGTGAGATACAATCTTTCCAGCAGGTCTTGGTTCTGCCCCAGGGTCTCAGTCCAGTGGGATGTGCTTGAGACAGCCTGAAATGTTGATATGGAGCCAGCTTGTAGGCACACCTCCTCCTGCAAGATAAAGGGTTAGATGTAAAATCAGTCAGGCAGCAGGCATGCAGTGAAAAGTCTCACATTGCGTAAATCCTTTCTAATCTTTAGAGACATTGCTTAGAGCCTGAAAAATAGAATAGCTAGGAAACCAATACAGGGTTACCTGTATATGTTGCACTCATTGAAATCAGAACTTCATTTTAATCCTATCTCATGCTCAACGTTCACAGGATAGATTTCAGGATCCACCATGATGACCCTGCCCAGGATCCAGGACCTTTTTGTGGATAGCTTTTTTTTAAGTTATAAATTATAACAATAATCAAGAGCCATTAATCATGTGTGTAAGAATGCAACCTGGATGGAATTAATGGAGTTCTAGTGAAGAGCATCATGAAAGGTACCTTTTACATTTACAGCATTTGGGAAACAAGACGGTTTACAAACTATGGAATATTCTGAAACAGGTTTAAACTGTAGATGCTATGGGTTACTTTCTGGCTCATTCCTAATTTAACATCACAGTAACATGTCCTATCATTAGTGCACTGGTACATGATTCAATAAAAGTAATTCTGCTGAAACGGGAAAAAAATTATATTGCATTAGAGTTATTTGTAGCTATTAACTGTTGAAATGAATGTAATGACAGAATTTCCGATTTATTGCTACTGATTTAGATAAAGGTTGTCACCTCAATTAACCGACATTTTAATATGATATCATATATAGAAATTCAATAGTCACTGTATTGTGATAAGTTTCTTGCTATGAAAATTATGCCTATGAAAATGTAGATCCCTAGCTGCTACATTCCAAATCCCCAGGATGAAAATAGGTACTCATATTTATATTAATAATAGTGTTTATAATAAATGATAAAGTTCATGGTAGTTATTTCTACTGAAATTCCATTGGTTTTGATATGACATTGCCTAGCAACCCCAGTCCCAGGTATATAGAATGTTTTCTCTGCAACTAATGAACAGTTTACTCATTCAGCCGATAAGATGATTCAGGTGTGTTAGTAGAGAAGAGTAACATTCCCCGGAACTGGGACTGGGAAATACTGTTGTGTTGGACATGCCAAGATGCTAAAACCTTAGGATAAATGTGCACTATGTTGTGCTTGGCTCAAGCCATTTACGCCAGCTGGAATAATCATTTAGTCCAAATTTGGGTAATGAAGAGAGAGCCAAAAATTACCGCACTGGATATTCAATACGATGGTTGAGTACAACGTCCGAGCCTCGCGCCTTGTGTTAGCCTTTGCTCTTGGAGCATAATAGACTGACATTTAAACAGCATAATGATGAAAGTGCTGCCCCAAGTGACCTGCCAGTGATGGGCTACAGTCGTGGACTAATCTTTCAACACAACAGCATTGATTTATCAAGACATATCGGTCTTCAGCCACAGGGGTCTAATGATTGCTAGGGCTAAGTAATCACCATCGTAGGATGAGGATGACCACAGGGACACTGTTACCGTGTGTTCCACCAGTCAGAGTCATCAATGAGTAATATGGAGCAGCGTGGATGTGCATCTTTTCTCTGAGAGGAATCAATGTGGAGGGTGGAGGAAATGGCTTTTCACACTCGGCTGCTCTTACGCAAGCTATTACATAACAATAAACTTAGGCTTAGTTAATGACGATGCTTATTCAAGTGTTCGTAGGCAGCACTGATTCAATTTTTGGTGGGGTTTTGAACCACATTATTGTTCAAATTGGATTCAAATGAACACTGGAGCAAATTCACAACACTCTCTGCTGGTTTATTGTGTAATTATGTAGGGCCTAACTTTATTGTAAGTGCAACATACATTACGTTTACTTGCCGCTTTTTAATAGACCTACTATGGAGGTCATCTTGTAGGCGTACAAGAGATGAGAGCTAATCTTTTTCCAGGCACAGTGTGGGTTGATCTTCTTCTAAGTTTATGACCATAGCACCTCTGTTTTGCATGGTGGTACAGATTTTGTTAAAAGTTAAAAAGCTAATAAAATACTATTGTTTCCCTTTGTGGTGTTTAGCTCAATAGATTACATAATAAATCAGGGGGTTAACTTTAGCACATCAGCAAGGGAGAGGGTTTTGTTCTGCATATAGGAGTTTGACTTGGTTGATTGGTTGACGGTTAAGGGCCTTGCTCAGGGGCTCAGCAGTAGCACAATGGTGGACCTGGGATTTGACCTCACAACTGTTTTGGGTTCATGTCACATGTTTGTTTAGATAGTCATATGCTTTAACTTCTATTGCCAACCCCTGTTTTTAGGCCTATCTCTACTGCTGTTCAGTAATTGGTGTTTTACCTGAATGTGTTCACATATTCCGTGTCTCTCACCCTTAATTAGTCTATTGATACCCTGCTATTTCTTCATCCTACTGCAAAATCTTATGTTCCTGTATCATTATGTCCAAAGCATTACTTTATGCTTTAGAACACTAGCTTTTACACCGTCACTCACTGCAGGTTTCAACTATACCTGATACACACTTACCAGACCCACACACACCTACCATATGTCAATGCTGGGCTGAGAATAAGTATAAAGACATTTTTCTGCTTCATCCTGGACAGGTTTGCAGTAGATCCCAAGCCTGTCCTGGGGAAACAGAATGTGAGGTGGGAATACTTCTTGGATGGAATGCCAGTCTATCCCAGGGCACCACATACAGCTTCACACACTCATTCACACATACAAGTGATTTAGCATAGCCAAGTCACCTACTGGCATGCTGTTCCAGAACTGGGAGGAAAAAAATGGGAGGAACCCACACAGGAGAATCTCAGCAGTATCCCGAGCCTAGGGTTGGACCAGGCACCCTGGAAATAGACACAAATACTAAAGCTGGTATACATGTCCTTACAAATTCATTGTAGCAGGTAAGTAATTATACTTCTGAACTAGTGACCATATTTGCTAGCTTGAGTCCCAGGGCTGCTAGAGATTCAGCTTTTATCCCTTGAGTATAAAATGTCCCAAATATAGTCGTGAGGAAGCATCATGTTGTATTTGTCTGATCCAGTCTTGAACTTGAGCTTACCGAACCATCAGCAACTTCATATCCCAGAATTCTTAATCAGCCCTTGCTCTCAAATCACTTTACTTGACAAGTCACATGACCCATTTCTCCAGTCCCCTGACTACTAATCATGCACACCTGTCTCCCATTTGCAAGCTCCTTGAAATTACCCAGACTTCCACACACACACACTCAACAAGCCTGACTGTATGATCCCAAATATTTGATGATTGGTAGCTGTTTGTGTTCTTTAACCTGAGTATAGCTTACTATTTGTGTGTACATTGGTTTTTCTTTGGGTTATTTGGTTTCCTTCTACTGGCTATGCTAAATTACCCAGGTGTGAATGAGTGTGCATGTCTAGTGCCTTAAAATCGATTGGCCTGCCATCCATCTTGAATCCACAGCAATCACCCTGCATCAAAGCGGCTCTCATTTCCATACATGAACTCGGTTTTTAGTGGTTTGTACTCTGCAGACAGGCACAATTATTTAAGCAACACTCAGCTTGGACAGGATTCTGCCTCAACTGCAAGTTGCTTAGCATAAAAAGCATCAGGCAAAAGAACTGTATCTCTTTCTCTAATGTCAGAAAGCTTTTGAGAAGAAAAAAAAGAGAAACCTTTCTCCTTGTAAAGGGGATATACAATAGATAAAAAAAACATTAAAGTATGAGCCAATGTTTGTTTTAAATCAAAGCCAAATGAAATACAGGAAAATGAAAAAAAAGGAGAGTGCATGGTTGTTTAACATCTGTAGCAAAAATGTGGAAAATCTTTTTAAGAGATGAGAACAAAAACAGATGGTATTTCAAAAAACAAAAATTATTACAAGCTTTAGAAAGTCAGTACAAATTCGAGATTCAAGCCACATCATGTGCCATAAGTTATGACACCAATGATGTTCTGAAATCTGTTTATTTTAGTTTGGGATGCAGGAAAATATGTTTCTTCTATAGTCCAGGACCATTCTGGACAGTGGTGGTTCTGGAAGGTTGGGGGACCTTAACCCTTTCTGCTTCATGGGCACAGCATCATGGCTGACCATAAGCTCTGACCTCCACTTCCTAAAATGGGATATGTAAAGTAAAGAATTTCACTGTGTTGTAATGTATATGTGATGAAATTGAAATTAAAAATGGCTTCATTTGAAGCCATTCAAAAAATGAACCCTCTCTGCTCCAGGGGCGCTGTATCATGGCTGACCTTGCACTCTGACCCCAATCTCCAAAGATGGGATATGCGAAGAAAAGAATTTCACTGTGCAACTTAGAACTTAGAAATGGCTTAATTTCTTCATTTTGAGAATAAAAAAAGCTTTCCTTGTATGTGGACTTGTGTCTCATGCATCCAAAAGCTAGGTGATTTTTCAGGAGTTTTTTTGTTGACAGATTGGTGGCATGAGTGGTCTGATCTATTTTTAGCCCAAGCCTGGTGGCACAACTTCCTGTGAGGAGCCTTGACATGGAATGCTTGGCTTGGGTCAGTTCTTTGTAAGCAGCCATAAAGTTTACGCTTCGTATTGGTCATATTTTTGGGTGGCTGGAACAGATTATCTGCATTCACATTATTTCTTTTGCAATACAAATTTTTGCCTTAAAAACTCACCTCCAGAATGAATTAAATTCATATGCTGAGTTTCCACTTTACTTCACAGAGGAAAAACTCTCTCTTCTTTTTATTTCTGTTGGGTGTATTTTTTATTAGTAGCACCCCATACATGTTAGCATCATTTTACTTTGCATTTGGGGTCTGTAACAGAAGCCAGACAGTGTTTGCATTCTAGTTTAAAACGCACAACAAGAACTACACACACCTGAGCAAGCAAATTCTCAGGATAATCGACTTCCTGTTGATTTCCTGCCTGGCCATTTTGACCTAGACAGTAAATTAAGCCCAGTAGCTACTTACTAACTTTTTTTCATGCTAGCAACAGAAATTGTTCACATAAATTGAATGGAAAGGATTTATTTTGTCAATTGATGGTTGCTTATTATTTCAAGAGGTTCGAGGAGTTGTTGAGATTTTAATCCTGCATCATTTTTAGCGTTTAAAACATCATCTGATTCAGCTCAAGAGATAATTACCAAATACATCAGGGGGTTAACTTTAGCACATCAGCAAGGGAAAGAGGTTTGTTCTGCACCACTGAGTTCGACTTGGTTGATTGTGTTTTCTTTTCCTGATAGCTTCGCTAGATTGGGGTTTGTTTTCTACTTTGTTTTTAGGTATATTGCTCACACACACACACACAAAAAAAGCCAATTTCCCATTTACCTCATTTTCCAAAGACATTTTCTGTTTGCATTGTTTTACCTCCCAAATAAAGCTTTTAAAGTTCACAGATGAAGGAATAAAAAGTTAATAAACGCCCACTCACAGCATGCCGGCTTTATGTTTGGTCTGAGGCTTGGCTGTTACTCACAAAATGAAAATAAACACCACCGCATTAAAACCTGGTCTTTTTTTCATCGGCTAGTTTAGCTACGTTTTCTGTTCAGTCTCTCGATTTTCACCTGGAACTTAAAAGTCCTGTGTCATTTCTACATAGGTGTTCATTTGGGCTTGTTAGAGGAAAGCATTCAAATGTACAGACCTGGCAAGTTGCTGCATTGAGGTCTGCATTGAACTCATAGCGTTGCTAATGTGCCTAATGTTCTTCAGCACTAATTCAGACCTGAGTCATCAACATCTGCCCTCTTACAGAGACTTTTCATTCCCTTTCTTCTGTTCCGCTGTTAGACAGGAGGCCGGGATGTAATTAGGGCACTGCGTTCTCTCCTAATGAATGCAGATTAGCTGGTGGTGGAAATGTCAGAGTCAAGAGCCACTCCCCTCAGATTAATCATCCTCATTACAGAGAAGAAGCAGGTAACTCACCATGCAGTCTGCTCCCTTTAACTGCATTTAGTTTGTGAGTAAAACAGAGAATATACAAATTTGCCTGTCGAGTTGCACTACAAAAAAAGATAAAGATTTTTCCAAGGGGTTTTACTGCCCTAATTCTACAACAATCTGCCCATTATTATTATTATCAATATAATAATAATAATAATAATAATAATAATAATAATAATAATAATAATAATATATATATATATATATATATATATATATATATATATATATATATATATATATATATATATATTTTTTTTTTATGAATTTCTTTTAAATACAAAACATCCACAAAACAAGCAGCTAGTATCCCATTTCCCTTGTAGTGATGTTTGTGCTACTAAAAAAATGGATTCCTATATACTTCTTTATTTTCTAAGGGGTTGTTTTCTGGCCAGTAATCCCCAAAGGTACTAGATTGAATCTTTTTTTTTTTTTTTTTTTAACTTGATAAGTTTAAAAATAAGTAATCAATAAAACACTGTGGGGCAAAAAAAAAGTCACAGATGGGGCAGATGAAGCAGAGTCACTGTTACTACCATCAGTTTTCCAAAGGGGTTTTATTCCTCTTATACTTCAGCAATTTGCTAATTAATCTATCTATCTATCTATCTATCTATCTATCTATAATATTATATATATTATATATCTATAGATAGATAGATAGATAGATAGATAGATAGATAGATAGATAGATAGATAGATATACTGTCTGCTTTTATTGCCATAGTGGTTTGTATCAAGTTTTTTTTATTGCTTTGATAAATGTTCCTTTTTATTTCTTCTTGCTGTCATTGATGCCTAAGTACATAAGATGCTTGCTTTGTTCTTCATGTCCACTCTCGTCCTAATTCCCAGGTCTACACTTTTTTTTATTCTATTTTACCCTCTCATGCAACACCACATGTATCTGGTCAGTATTTCTCGTTAATATTCCTCTCTCACCGCAGCTCTGGTGCGGCTCTGAAGTCCTGCAATGGCTTTGAACCATACCGGCATCAAAAGGCCTTGACCCCTCACTAGCACAGCATTATGGGCAAGATCAAATGGTTTAAACGCTTTCATTCAGAGCACCAAAAACAGAACAGATGTGCATACGGTAGTGCAAAGAGCATGTCCCTCCAGCACAGAGGGTCAAGAGGCCAATTGATTCTGAAGAGAAAGCAGGTTAAACATTCTTCACAAGGTGCTCGTGTCAATATTGGAAACCTGGAAACATGGACATGGAGTGAGATTTCGGCTTTATGTAGGTATATAATTCAATACATATAATGTTGCATATGATTCATGCCTTTAGAGGCAAGATGCAGAGCACACACAACTGAGGGTCTTGCTCACAGTTGTAGTAGTAAGACGTTCATATGCTAGAGAGTAGCTTCACCAAGCTACCTACTAGCTTGCTTTTAAGAAAGTATGAGGAAACCATATTAACCTTTATGAAGAACTTATGAATCTTGATTAATTAAATGTATTTGTACAGGGCTGTTAACAATGGACATTGTCTCAAAGCAGCTCTACAGAAGTATAGAAACATAGAAAACATTATAAAGTTACTATTTTATCCCTAAAATTTATCCCTAATGAGCAAGACTGAGAGAAAAACCCCCTGAGATGATATGAGGAGGAAACCTTGAGAGGAACCAGGTTCGGAAATAGAAATAGAAATAGCCTTTATTTGTCACACTTACATTACAGCACAGTGAAATTCTTTCTTCACATATCCCATCCTTGGAGGTTGGGGTCAGAGCGCAGGGTCAGCCGTGATACAGCGCCCCTGGACCAGAGAGGGTTAAGGGCCGTGCTCAAGGGCCCAACAGTGGCAACTTGGCAGTGCTGGGATGAAGGGAACCTCATCCTCATTTGGGTGAGTATGAGGTGACACTGGACAGTAAATAATATAAATGTTGATAACAGCAACCAAGAATTCTTGAGAAACTAATAGGTCATTGTAATTTCTGAGTTCATGATTGACTTCTCTTGATCCAGACATTAACCTGATACCATCCCATTAAAAAGCTACCCATGTTATCTTTGTTCCATTATAAAATCATTCCTGAAATAAAAATAAATAACTAAATACATAAACAAATAGACATTTCATGATGCCAAGATATATATTGACAATTTAAATTTAGAGCTTAAATCCATCTTTGGTCATACGCCCACAAACTATGCCCTTTTATGTTCAGCTTTAATTAGGAAGAAAACAACAGTAATGAGAATTATATCAAGTTCATCATACAAAAAGCTCATATATTTTTCATTCCTACATCAAACAACATTTTGAATTAAACTTGATTAAACAGTTTAAACAAACAACTAGTGGAGACATCTACATCGTTTGGACAGCATGGACTCCCATGGACTGACCGCTTGCAGTTTGGTCTGGATTTGACCTTGTGATCTTCCAAACATTGAGGAACAAACTCTAACTCTAGTCAATTTGCTGCTGTGGACAAAACTCTTGACACAAATTTGGTGCCAGTGGACCCCTTGGTTCCCTTCAGTGGAGCTAAGAGGTCCAAACATGGTCCAGCATGAAAATTCCACAAAGTGTGCAGAAAGCAAACTCCCTGAAGAACCTCAATTCAATTCAATTTATTTTTTGTATAGCACTTTTAACAAAGAGCATTGTCTCAAAGCAGCTTTACATGAGAAACGACAAGAAAACAACAAACATATAAACAGACAAACAGACCTAGATGTTATCCCAAGTGAGCAAGCCTGAGGCGACAGTGGCAAGGAAAAACTCCCTTAGATGGTAAGAGGAAGAAACCTTGAGAGGAACCAGACTCAAAAGGGAACCCATCCTCATCTGGGTGACAATTGTGTGATGTAGATACAGCATGTGTATAGTGTTATAATGTTATGTAAGTCAACCTGTGACCTGCAACTTGAGCTCTGGCTCTGACTGAACACTATTGGGAAGAACCTGAACCCCAACCTGAGCACCTGCTTTTGGTAAAATACCCAGAACCTTCCTCTATTAACGACTCTTGGGCACAAGTCTGGATTAGATCTGATGATGGTGGATGTGGAACTTGAGACTTGAGGAACTAGAGAGATGGGAATAAATCAGGTACAATCTGGAGCTCCATGTCTGGTCTCATCCATTATCAATAATGTGTTTGTTTGGCCTGGAATTGCTGACTAATAAACAACAGATGGCTTTTTAGTGCTTAGTACCTCAGTTCTCACAATGCTCTAATCTCATGTGCGGGTGTATAATCAGATCATGTGTCTAACCCAACTTTTTGAAAGTTTTGGGGTTTTTTTTTACAGGTGTAAATGTCAAATGAAAGGTCAGGAAGTGTGGCAGACCTTAAGTGCTCGCTGCGTGAGGCTCTCGGCAGAGTCGCGTGTCAGACAGCTGCATTTCTTTTCACAGCTATGAGTCATCTCCTGATGCAGCTGTCTGCAAGTATATTTGCATTCAGGGATCCTCCTTGAAATCTCTTTCTTTTTCTTGCTGTTATGAAGGCTTATTCCGGGACGTTAAACATACAGCACAGCATGTTATATCCACGTCAAATAACATTAGCGGAGTCCGAATATTATATACCTACTATTCTACTAAAGAAAAGACGAAAAGCAGAATGCCATAGGAGGAGTATGTCCTGATTCTTAGAATTCCTAAAACAGTAGAAGAGAAATACTCGGATGTCCTACTGAGATTATGCACTATGGAACCAGTGCACACTGCGCTATCCCATAATGCTACAGGACTGGAAAGAAAGGAAGTTTTTTTTGCAGTTATTATGCAATAACTCCATAGTGGAATGCTATATATATACACCGAACATTATGACCACTTGCCTAATATTTTGTTGGTTACCCTTTTGCCACCAAAACAGCCCTGACCCGTCCTGCACTGTGTATTTTGACACCTTTCTATCAGAACCAGCATTAACTTCTTTAGAAATTTGAGCAACAGTAGCTCATCTGTTGGATCGGATCACACGGGTCAGCCTTAGCTCCACACGTGCATCAATGAGCCTTGACCACCCATGACCCTGTCGCCGGTTCACCACTGTTCCTTCCTTGGACCACTTTTGATAGATGCTGACCACTGCAGACCGGGAACACCCCACAAGAGCTGCAGTTTTGGAAATGCTCTGATCCAGTGGTCTAGCCATCACAATTTGGCCCTTAATCAAACTCGCTCAAATCGCTTGCCCATTTTTCCTGCTTCTAACACATCATCTTTGAGGACAAAATGTTGACTTGCTGCCTAATATATCCCACCCACTAACAGGTGCCATGATGAGGAGATAATCAGTCTTATTCACTTCACCTCTCACTGCTCACAATGTTATGCCTGATCATATATATATATATATACATATACACAGGTGTATAAAATCAAGCACCTAGGCATGCAGACTGTTTTTACAAACATTTGTGAAAGAATGGGTCGCTCTCAGGAGCTCAGTGAATTCCAGTGTGGAACTGTGATAGGATGCCACCTGTGCAACAAATCCAGTCGTGAAATTTCCTCGCTCCTGCTGTATTATAAGAACATGGAAGTATTTGGGAACGACAGCAACTCAGCCACGAAGTAAACTGACGGAGCGGGGTCAGCGGGTGCTGAGGCAAATAGTGTGAAGAGGTCGCCAACTTTCTGCAGAGTCAATCGCTACAGACCTCCAAACTTCATGTGGCCTTCAGATTAGCTCAAGAACAGTGCGCAGAGAGCTTCATGGAATGGGTTTCCATGGCCGAGCAGCTGCATCCAAGCCATACATCACCAAGTGCAATGCAAAGCGTCGGATGCAGTGGTGTAAAGCATGCCGCCACTGGACTCTAGAGCAGTGGAGACGCGTTCTCTGGAGTGACGAATCGTGCTTCTCCATCTGGCAATCTGATGGACGAGTCTGGGTTTGGCGGTTGCCAGGAGAACGGTACTTGTCTGACTGCATTGTGCCAAGTGTAAAGTTTGGTGGAGGAGGGATTATGGTGTGGGGTTGTTTTTCAGGAGCTGGGCTTGGCCCCTTAGTTCCAGTGCAAGGAACTCTGAATGCTTCAGCATACCAAGACATTTTGGACAATTCCATGCTCCCAACTTTGTGGGAACAGTTTGGAGCTGGCCCCTTCCTCTTCCAACATGACTGTGCACCAGTGACCAAAGCAAGGTCCATAAAGACATGGATGACAGAGTCTGGTGTGGAGGAACTTGACTGGCCTGCACAGAGTCCTGACCTCAACCCGATAGAACACCTTTGGGATGAATTAGAGTGGAGACTGAGAGCCAGGCCTTCTCGTCCAACATCAGTGTGTGACCTCACAAATGCGCTTCTGGAAGAATGGTCAAAAATTCCCATAAACACACTCCTAAACCTTGTGGACAGCCTTCCCAGAAGAGTGGAAGCTGTTATAGCTGCAAAGGTTGGACCGACGTCATATTGAACCCTATGGATTAGGAATGGGATGTCACTTAAGTTCATATGCGAGTCAAGGCAGGTGAGCGAATACTTTTGGCAATATAGTGTATATATATATATTCCCTCTTTTCTGCTTGTGGTACAGTAATCTATTCTTAAAACTCCTCTCTTTCTTCACACACCCTCTCCACTAGTAGATTCCAGTCTGCACGTGTTTGCACCATAAAAGAGAAGAGGACAGTACCTTAGACAATGCATGCACTACCTGTGTATGTAATTGCAGTATCACAGTGCTAATTACTGTATATAATTAGAGACAGCAAGGACTGTTCTTCCCACTCATTGCCTGAATTGTTGGTGTCACAATAACTCCAGAGGCAGCATGACAAGAGCACAGAACGATCCCCTGGCCCAGAAAATATACTGCCGCTGGCTTAACTGTCTCACAGCACAAAATGGTAATCTACTGAAATTAAAGTAAATAACATGTGGGTACAGACAGGAAGACTTCGAGCTCGCTAGGCTTTCTTGGAGATGTCTCTTGGGTCATGTGCGGCACAAAACAAATTCGGTGCACGACGAGTTTCGCTAAGATAACACCGCGAGCTAGGATGTTTAACCTCTTCAGAACAATTTGCTTGTTTAATTAGTGATCACAAAGCAAGAAAGGCAAAGGTTGGTGTATGAAGTTGCTATGAGGTCTGGTTTTCTCAAGATGTGCTACATGATGATAGAGTAGAAGGAATAAAATAATCAGTGGCTTTTTTTCGTCTAGGAACAATAAGTCTGGCTGATAAACAATAAGAAGGACAGATTTCTTAATTTATCAATTTCTTTTCAAGTGAAGTTATTCTTCTCAGTGTACTTCTATAGTATATAATTATAAGATTATTCAAATGTGTTATTTGTGCGTTCTGTATTATATAATTGAGTGACTAGTTATTTTAAAGGGGTTTAAAAGTGCCTTTAAGAATGAAGCAAGGGTGACTTAATGCTGAAAAAGCCACCATGATCTTTAGTTTTTTTTTAATGAAAAGATTACAGTAAGCTTTATTCTAAAGAAAGGGTTTTTGCAGGTATTATGCAATAGCTCCATGTCTGGATTCATACTACATATGTCATGCTGATCAGTATATACTAAATCAACAGTCGAACAAGAGGTTCCTGAATCGAATGCACTGAGCACTGAATCAAATGTACTGCGTACTGAATCAAATACAATAGGCACTGAATCTAATGCTGGGCACTGTATGGAATACATTAGATATTGAATATACTATCACTGATTGAATCAACTGTTATGCATTGAATCAACTATTACTGTTACTATATAAAAGAATACACACACCAAAGTAGAATAAATGAGATGAGAAGAGATGGGAAGTGATTATGTTTAAGTTTAGAGGACAGGACTCTTACAAGATGTTAAGCAGACAGTTTTATATAATGTACATGTGTTTGAGGTCAGATGAATAAAAGGATAGATTAAAATGCCACCATGGCAGAGGTACTATGTCCGGATGCAAACTACATGCATAATCCTGATCAGTACCTACTGAAACAACACCCGAACAATAAGTTCCTGAATCAAATGCAGTAGAAACTGAATCAAATGCACAAGGCATTGAATCGAATGCACTAGGGACAGAATCAAAAACACTGGGCACTGAATCGAATGCACTGGGCACTGCTTTGAATTTACAAGGAACTGAATCAAATGCACTGGGCATTGAATCAAATGCATTGGGCAATGCATACATCATGCTGATCAGTACGTACTGAATCAACAGGTCCCTGAATCGAATGCACTGGGAACTGAAGCTAATGCAGCAGAAACTGAATCAAATGCACTGGGCAGTGATTTGAATACACAATCCATTTAATCGAATGCATTGGGCACTGAATAAAATGCACAATGCACTCAATCAAATTCACAAGGCACTGAATCAAATGCACTGGGCACTGAATCAAATGAACTGGGCACTGATTAAAATGCACTGGGCACTGAATCGAATTCACAAGGCACTGAATTAAATGCACAGTGCACTGAATTAAATGCACAGTGCACTGAATTAAATGCACAATGCACTGAATTAAATGCACAGTGCACTGAATTAAATGCACAACGCACTGAATTAAATGCACAGTGCACTGAATTAAATGCACAGTGCACTGAATTAAATGCACAACGCACTGAATTAAATGCACAGTGCACTGAATTAAATGCACAGTGCACTGAATTACATGCACAGTGCACTGAATTAAATGCACAACGCACTGAATTAAATGCACAAGGCACTGAATCAAATGCACTGGGCAATGAATCAAATGCACTGTGCATTGAATCAAATGCACAAGGCACTGAATCGAATGCAGTGGGCATTGAATTGAATGCACTTGGTACTGAATCAAAAGCACTGGGCATTGAATCAAGTATTCTTGCAAGCTGTTAAGCAGAGAGTTTTATATAATGTGCTTGTGTTTGAGGTCAGATGAATAAAAGGATAGATGTCTGTAAGACAGCAGTATTATTAATCCAAATACAAAAACATCATGTCATTCTTAATCTTAGTCTTAATCCCACTTCTGGTGTCCTCCTTTGGAGTCTGGAGTTCCTCACTTGGTTTCATTCTTTGCCAGGAAGTTGGTCAGTCTATCATGTTTGTTCATTAAGGATTTAAATCTATATCTAGATTTCTGTAACACTGCGTTGACATTGACGATGTATGTAAATTGTTAAAAGCATTATACAAATAAAATGTAATCAAAAACTGTTACCAAGGGTGATGTATAATTGTATCTGATCCAAAACTTCCTCTAAATCTAATCCTAAACCCTAATCCATGAGACACAACCCACTTTCTATCTACTTTTCCAGGTAGGAGGAGCTGGATCAGCTCTAACCCCATCTCATCCTATCCAGCTCCTGCCCCATCCCCTCTAGCTTTAGCTGCATCCCAGCTATCTCAAGTCCCACCCCCATGTCTAATGATTTTGCAGCAACTTGATCATGAGCACAAACAGGAAGTAACCGTTTATCATGTCTTCATTCCAGATCTTCTAATTACCTGATTAAGCATGCCTGTCTTTAATCCATACCTAAGTTATTTTGCAAAATCCTCAGCTGAACATTATAAATATGCAGTGTTTTGGTTTTGCCCCTGGCCTGATCGAGTCTGTTTGCTAGAACCCTGATCTTTTTGCCTGTATGACATTCTGAATATGGCCGTGCCATTTAGATTTATCTGCCTGTTTCCTCTTTTTTTTCCAAAACCTGCATTTGCAAGCGACGACTTATTGTATTATGCAAATGTTTTTGGTGAAAACAGAAGAAAAATCCGTACTATTCAACTCACATGAAAAATGCAAGCCTCCATCAAATCTCCTTAAGCCTTTAATGAATCCAAGCTTTTTTTTTAATGATAACTGCCAAAGTCTACCCAGGACCAGTGGTACGAGCTCTTCTCAGCCTCTCTGGTTTTCTCTCTTCTCCTTATCATTCAGTATAGTGTGTCTGTGCTGGGATGTACCCAACAATGCCTTGTATAGGTTTTTCAAAGCCCTGTCTGCTGCCATACTTCCTTTCATATGGATAAAGGCGAATGTGGTCAAAAATCTCTCATTTTTTATTGACACCTGAACCCATAACGGGCTAAAAAAAAAGGATCTATTGTGCTCTTTTCTCTCTGTCTCACCTTTCAGCTTTATGTAATTATATTGAGGCAGCAGGTGGCTTTAGAGACTGCATGTGCCTTTTGTACCGAGCCACTCATTTGTGTCCATGTGATTATGTGCCAGAAGCTTTCTCCACCATGTGCCATCTTCTGTATTAAAAAGCAGGTTCAAATAAATATCTCTTGATTCTCTATCAACGACAGATGGTTGATGTAGTCTTAATGAAGGAGGGCTACTGCATACCGAATGCCATGGGCTAGTCCATGCGTGAATTTACAGTATGGTCAAAAACTTTGAATATTCGAATCACACTGAGTCGGGAAATGGGATGAGGTAGAGGAAATGAAAGACTAGCCTTAAAGGTGTCTTAGCGAGTGAATCCGGTTAGCCGTCATTGGACTTCAGCAGCATTTGAAATGAGATTTTCTCAGTTCTCTGCAACTTACGTAGGTGTGACGAGGCAAAGTGACTAATCCTAGAGACCGTCTCGAACCATTCCTCTGACCAATCCTGCAGCACCGTGTGTGATCTGACGTTTCTTCCGTTCCCCGCTCACAGCTTTAATTACTACCTGTGATCCGTTACCATTTACAGTTTGACATTAAAAAAAATATGCAAAACTGAGGAGCTTTCATTAACCGTGCATAGAGCAATTACAAAGAAAGGAAGAAAGAAAGATTGGAAGAAAAATAAACAAGAAAATGTAAATGCTGTTTAAACTGTGTTTAAGTAGAAGATACCTTAAAGCCACTTACGTTAAATCGTCATGCTGTAGATTTTATTCATTTATTTCTATTTATTTCCATGTGATGCTAGCACAATATTTTATCATTTAAGATCAAGTTCACGTGATTTTTCTTTACCAATAATGTCTGTTCTCATGTGGGTTTTTTTGTTCTATTGCAATGTGTTTTGTATCTTTTTTTGTTCCCCTGTGATGTTTTTGCCTGTTTTTTGTTTAATCATGATGTTTTTTGTCTGTTTTTTGTTCCCCTGTGGTGTTTCTGTTTGTTTTTTGTTCCCTCATGATGTTTTTGTCTGGTCTTTGTTCTCTTGTGAAGTTTTTGTCATTTTTTGTTCCCTTATGATGCATTTGTCTTATAATGCTTTGGTTTGTGCTTTGTCTGTTGTTTGTTCAATTGTGATGTCTTTATCTGCTCTTTATTCTCTAGTGTTTGTCTGTTTTTTGTTTCCCAGTGATGTTTTTGCCTGGTTTTTGTTTCTTATGATGTTTTTTTTCTGTTCTTTGTTCCATCATGATGTTTTTAGAATTTCTGCTCCCTTGTGATGTGTTTATTTGTTTTTGTTACTTTGTGATGTTTTTGTCTATTTTTTGTTCCCTTGCGATGTTTTTGTCTGTTATTTGTTTCCTCGTGATATTTTGGTCTGTTCTTTGTTCCGTTGTGATATTTTTGCTTCAAAATACTTCAAAGCACTTCTAGGCAATGAGTCTCTCTGGATAATGGTGTCTGCTAAGTGCTGTAAATGTAAGTTACAGTAGGACCTTGGCATACGAATGCCCTCCCTTACAAATTTTTGCCTTAGGATTTTACCTTTTGCAAGAAATTCATCAGCACACAAAGCTTTTTCAGCATACGAATGAATTATGTGAATGCCGGCTAAGTTACATGTACATCCGGGAGCCGTTCAAAACTTGTTAGCATCAGTGGAAAGCCAAGCGATGCCAACCAGAGCGAGTTTACGAATATTTTTCAGTCAGTGAAAGCTGTTTGGAAAGAGTCAACCCACGATACCAACGTTGCCTTCGGCATGCATTCAAAAGCTAGGTGATTTTTCAGGCATTTTCTTGTTGACAGATTGGTGGCGTGGGTGGTCTGTTCTATTCTTAGCCAAAGCTTGGTGGCATGACTTCCTGTGAGGACCCTCGACCCCTGAAAATTGGTAAATTTTCTTAAGGGAAAATTTGTTTTGCAAATACAAATTTTTGCCTTAAGAACTCGCCTCCAGAACGAATTAAATTCATATGCCAAGGTTCCACTTTATAGCTAATACATCTAATCAGAATTTAAAAAAATCTGGACAGGCCACGCCCACAAACAGCATCAAGTGGCAATCAACAAGCCACACAAGCAAATGAGCTCTCTCTTCCTAGCATGAACACAGGTTGACACTGGCTTAAGACAGTGCTGTGGATAATGCATCTCTTGTCCTTTTCTTTCAGCTTTATCTAATTATACTGAGCAGGTGGCTTTAGACACTGCCGCTGCTTTCGGTGCCAAAGCACTCATCTGTGCTCATGAGTGTAAAGAGCGTGCCAGAAGCATTCTTCACCGCCATGCCCAGAATTTCATTTGGAGGTTTCCCACCAGAGGCGTATAGACCTATTTAACTACACACACCAGGGATTTGGTGATTTGGAGCCTATGGTAGCCTAAGTAATGAACTAAACAGGATGGTTTAAAAAATAAGGTTCATCAACATGTTGAGTTCAGATTATCTGGGTGTTGTTTTGAAGCAGGACATTTAATAGTCAGGATACTAAACATACAGATGTCCGTTGTTACACAGGAGGTATTTCTCCACATCCTCAGACCAATCATATACATTTCATATCTTCTTACCATCAGACCAGCTGGAAGAAAGAGACCAGATGTAAGATGAACACTCTGTCTTTCAGTCTGACTCAGCAGTCCGGATAAAAATTGACATGTTGCTGATCTTTCCCAAAAGTCCCAAAGAAAATCCGAGCATATCTCATGATCGTTCATCTAATAGCGTATGAGTAATGGGTAAAAGGGGTGGGACCCCCTTTAGATGATATGAGGAAAAAACCTTGAGAGGAACCAGACTCTAAAGGGAACCTCATCTTCATTTGGGTGACACCAGAGAGTGTGAATTAACATAAACACCGGATAGTGTGATTATGAATAATGTCCTTTCTATAGTCATATACAGCCAGTCCACCAGTACACAGAAAAGTACCATGATGCTGAGGTTGAGTTTTTACGTTCATGTTACATCTGCTTGATATGTCAGCCCTTATCGAGGCTTAAGGAAAAAAAATCGAAGCTGGAAACCTACTCCTCCTGCTCTGATGGATGCTCTCATGTCCCTTTAAATCGTGAGCTTTTTTTAAGGTCAAATCGTGAAAGCTATCACGGACAGAGCAGCGCTGAAAGGATAAACGATGCTTCTCAGAATACCTTCACGCTTTTAAGAAGAACCTCCACATCACCTCCACTTCCTCCATCATGACTATTTTTGTCTCTACTGCGGCGAAACCCCACGGTGCTTCAGCTCCTGCTTCTAAAAAATGCTGACCTCCAAAAAGCGTGTTCTAGATGTTAGATTAGGTCTTTGTGGAAATTCTATCGAAAGCATGAGCGAAAAGAAGTAGATCTGGGCGTGGTCGGAGTTATCCAGTGCATTTTTAGCAAGCAACTTAATCTGCTCCATTAGACAAAGAAAGAATTCAGCCCTCCGTTCTAGGTTTCTAATCATATAGGATGTGACAGAGAGAGGGTTTAAATACACGTCTGTTCCATCATCTTCAAATGACAGATGGTAGATGTAGTTTTAATGATGATGGGCAACTGCATACTGAACGCCGTGTGCTAGTCCATGTGTGAATCGACAGTATGTTCACAAACTTCCCCCATTTAGCAAGTAGGAAAAAGTTTCAAAATACAGTAGAGTGTCATGTACTAAAGTCAGAAATATATAATCACAAATTCACAAATTTTCAGACACCACATATTTTCTGATTTATTGCAGAATTAAATTTATTTTATTCTATTTTATACATCATTTTTATTTTATTTTTTTACACATAATTTATATTTCACATCTACACAAATGTACATTAATTAATTAATTAATTAATTTATTTATTTATTTATTTATTTATTTATTTATTGTACATGATTAATGTTTCACTTTTTTACATTCATTTTAATTTTGGAAAAGAATTCTGCTTATTAATTAATTTTTAGATTAATATTTAAATAAGTGTAATTTATAATCCCCTTTTTTGCCGATGATTTAATTTAAAATTATTTTAAAGTAAAATATTATTAAATGTATTTATTTGCAATTTATTTTCTCATGATGTTTTTCTTTATATGATTAATTTTCTATTTTTTTATTTCTTGTGTGATTTGGGTTTTTGTACATGGTTAATATTTTTATTTTTTATTTTTTTACAGTAAGATATATTTATTATTATTATTGTTATTATTATATTATCTATTTAAGAATCATATATATATATATATATATATATATATATATATATATATATATATATATATATATATATATATATATATATATATATATATATATATATATATATATATATATATATCAGGGGATTTATTTAGCATGGATTTCATTGCTTTTCATGTGGGAATTTATTTTACCAATTATTCATTAATCATAAATTTTTAAACCATTCATTAATTTTTCATTAGCTTGCTGTTCCCCCCATATGATTCATTTATTAATTTTTCATGACTCATTCCGTCCCTTTTCACATGTAACACATCATTTATGCAATTAATTTCATTTTTTTTATATATATATATATATATATTTATATATATTTATATGACTGCATATGAACTGTACATTTTCAGTAAAACAAAAGCCAGCTTCAGATGCTAACATTTTGTTTTTTTCTTCTTGTTCCATGAATGTAAAAGTAGGTATTCAAGTTATTTTCTCAGCAGCAGTCGGTGACGGTGATGATAAATGGTGGACGTCTGTCTCGTCGAGTGACAGTTTTCACGGTGTGTTCAGTAAAAGCTCTAAGAGTTTAAGAAAACACACACACACTCACATATATAAAGACATTCTTCCTGTTATTTTTCTAAAGAGCAATTGAGGAAATTGCTAGCAGAGGGAACACTTGTTAATGCTTTTAAGCCTACTGTCACCATTAGTGGCAAATTGGACAAAGCGCTACAGAGTCTGAATGGACAGAGGACACACTTTTATCTTATTAGAGCACTTTTATTTGGTTGAAATGGCAGAGATGAGGTTTATTTTTACAGAAAACACATACCCTGTCCATATAAATTTACCATTTTGATAAAGCATCAGATCAGAATTTGGGCATCTGACTGGAAACGTATCGATTTGGGGGAGGGGGAACAAACATATGCTCAAAAATCTCAACCTGCCCAGCTTTCATCATAATTGCCAGTCATATTTAATTAGCACTAGCATGACGTTTTATCAATTTTCCCTCATGAGACAGGAGATGAAGGAGAATCTCCAAATAATCTACACTAAACACCCAAAGCTCTCATTCAGGACTTCCTGAGATACCTCACTTACTGTTTTCTGGAGGAAAAAAACAAACAAACAAGGGAGGCACTCGAGCGAGGGTGTGAGGTTAGCGTGTGAAATGGCTCCCAAGTGAGTTCATTTGTAACACAATCACAGGGTTAGCCATCAATCAAGCTTTAAGCGGTACATGTTAGCCGACGTATGAAGAAGCAGAGCTCATACGAAAGCATAAATCTTTTTTTATTGACTCATATAAAGCTGACAAAAGTGGGGCAAATTTATGATTATCTGTCATCATTAAGAAATTTATTGCAACAGTTGGGTGGTGGTTGATGCAAAAATCTAAGGACTAATAAGTGGAAGAATTGGAGTGTGAGCTGTTCCATGAGCTGGTAGAATATTTCAGCTTCTATATAAAACCTTTAAACATCGACCCATCAACTGATTTTACAAATAGGTGTTGATTAAGTGTCATTGTTAAGGGTTTTGTCATCTCGCTGGTTTATTTGACTCTAAACGTGATTATAAGGATGAAAGAGTGTTTATTAGAGCGCCAATAAACACATCAGATGCATATTGAAAGGAAAAATTCGGATCTATAGTAAGCTAACTTTTTTAGGTTTAGCATGTTAGCTTCTTACAGTTTAGCTGGTATATTCACAAATTTACATGCGGCTTATAGACACCACATGTTTACTGATGCAATAAGGGGTTTGATTTTTTATTTTTTATGTTTTTTTTAGTTTTTTCTTTTAAATAAAAAAGTCATTATTTTTTCATATTTTCTAAACAAATGCACAATTTATGTATTTATTTGTTTGTTTGTATTTTTAATTTATTTTATTTTACATGATTAATTTTTCAATTTTACATTTTTTATTTTTAATTCTGAAAGAATTCTGTTTATTAAATGATTTTTGAATAAATTTTTAAATGAATGAAACTTAAAATTCATTTTTGCAGATAATAATAATAATAATAACAATAATAATACTAATAATAATAATAATATAATTATTTATTATTATTAAAATAATAATATGGTAATTAATAGTTGAAATTAATTTTAATTTAAATTAAAAAAAATTATCAATGTAAATAAATTATTATTAAAGGTATTTATTTAGAATTCATTTTTATATGATGGTTTTCTTGATATGATTCATTTTCTAACTTTCTATTTCATGTGTGATTTGTTTTTGTTTTTTTTAGATGATTCATTTTTTTCTAACAAATACTATAATTCATTTTCATAACAATGATTCATTTTTATAACAAGATTTTTTTTGTTTTTGCTTCCTACAGTTTAGTTGGTGTTAATCATCACATCACACCACAATTGTATATATTTATATACAAAAATAGAATAAAAATAAACAACAATAGAATATATATATATATATATATATATATATATATATATATATATATATATATATATATATATATATATATATATATTCTATTGTTGTTTATTTTTATTCTATTTTTGTATATATTTATATACAAAAATAGAATAAAAATAAACAACAATAGAATAGAGTAAGAATAGAATAAGCATAATAGTGATAGTAAAATGTACAGGGAGATCATACCCAAAATGATGATTTATCCATCCCTCCATTGTCTATACCTGCTTTATTCTTAATTAGGGTCACGGGGATCTGCTGGAGCCTATCCCAGCACACATTGGGTGTAAGGCAGGGGTACACCCTGGACAGGTGATGATGATTCATAAAAAGTGAGAAAAATAAATAATAAATAAAACTAGAATGTATGCAGACTTGGTGACTTAAGTCAAAAATTAATGTCAGTATTTACATGGGAAAAAATTCGGCATATTGGGATTTCGAGGCATTAAGATTCATCTACATGTAGGTCACATATGCATTTGGAAGAATGATCTGGAATAAAAGCATCCATTTTTTAATTTTATTATTATTATTATTATTATTATTATTATTATTATTATTATTATTATTATTATTATTATTATTATTATTATTAATAGCATTTAAACCATCAACCTTTAAAACTTATAATTAGTAGATTTTAAGTGCTGAAATAAGTGCATTAAATAAGTTATTTAAATTTAATCAAAACATTAAGTCAACTGTGATAAAAGCAATAGCTAAATTGTGTTAAATTTTGTAATAATATATTAGTCATTATAATAAGTATTTAAAAAATATTTATGCTCAAAAGTATTTAAAATTAAAAATTATAATAAGTCATTATCCTGACTGAAAATAGTTTCAATGTACTAAGAATTTTGTTAAAATTTAATTAATATTTACAAAATATTTAACCAAACTAATTTATATTTACTAAAAAATATATGTAAAATTTATTAATATTTATTATATATCTAAGTGTAAATGATTTGAGTTGACTAAATAAATAAATATTTATTAAATCAAATTTGTTTGCATTATGCTGCTTAATGGAACTCATTTTTACTGCTTATTTCATCTATGTTTACCTAAATTGAAGTGTGGTACAATTTACTTATCTTTATATTGTCAATTTCTTGGTACAAGTAAAGTCACCAGATGATCATGCAAGATGTTTAACAGTTGGAAACATCAGTACCAAAGATGTTTTCCTGAAACAGCCAGTATCACAAGATTAATACTTACCATAAGGTTGACCTGTTTCAGTGCTCATGTAGGCACATGACTGTTGCTTTACAACAGACTTGGAATATTGTGAACAACTTCTTCCATATTTATTGTGATAAAATGTAAACTTTTAATACTGAAAATAACCAGAGTGCCCTTTGTTTATACAATGACACATTTCCTACAAAATACCACTTAAATACTTACTTAAAGACCTGCATACTTAGTGTACATAATGCAATTACAACTTATAGTGTGCATGTGTGCCTATAATGAAAAACATGGCCACCTGCCTAAGTTCATCCCCAACTGAACTTAGAATAAATGTTAATAACTCAACAACCACCTGAGCAGGTCAATAACTGAGAGAGTTCAATTCAAGGAGTTTACAATAATATGACATTTCTTAAAGAGACGTTAAGGATTTGGCAAGGGTCCCTTGATTTAAGCAAGAAGCTTATTTTTGAGGCTGAGAACTTCATCCCACAGTCCAGCTCCAGTTTCTGAAAAGTCTCAAATGTGTACTTGAGCTCTTTGCGATAGGCAAGATCCAGTGCATACATCAGGCCAACCAGCATGCAGCAAGACCTCGGAACATTGCCCAGACCAGAACTCAATTACTTATTCAAGTACATGTCAGTGTCACATCACTTTAGACCTCCTGAGTAAATTATCCATGAAACATGATCTCTACCACAATTAAGTATGCACCTTGTCTCAGTTCAGTGGTAGAAATGTTGAATCATATATGAATATGAATCATATTAATGTGAATATGAATCATATATTGAATTATTTATTGTTTTTTCTGTTTTTATTTATTTATTTATTTATTTTACATGATACATTTTTTTTACTTTTTTACATTCATTTATTGTTGCATATGATTTTTTTTTAATTTGTAATTTTGGAAAATAATTCTACTTATTAATTAATTAATTACTTAATTCATTCATTCATTCATTCATTCATTCATTCATTCATTCATTTATTTATTTATTTTTATTTATTTTTATTTATTTATTTTTTTTTTATGTATGTGTGTGTGTCCATTTGTGATTTGTGATTTGGGTTTTGGTACATGACTAATTAATATTCACATATCATTTTTAAAAATTCTATTACACTCATACGCATTACTTTCTGGTAAAACAATATACTTGATCCAGCGCATCGTATTATTTCACTTTTTATTTAGATCGTGCTCAGACAGATGGGGTCATAACTGATACACTGAAGTCATCAGAGACTCAATGGAGCTCGTGAAATTGTAATAACTGCTTGGGATTAATAAATAAAATGTTTTTTGTTTTTGTTGTTGTTGTTATTGTTATTGTTGTTAAATAGATGCTCTGAGGTCTGAATATGACCACTCTGCTCTCACAGCTGGACAAACCCATATCCACAGCTAATATCCTCTACATAATATACACATTTCCTTTAGCAATTGAGTCTCTGACACTATAACAGCCTTTTTCTTTTTATACAGTCCCCATTAGTGTGTGTGTGTGTGTGTGTGTGTGTGTGTACATTAGTAAGCATTTGCTTATGTAAATATAACTGAGATTACTTCCTGAATGAAACCAAATATAGATGGATAGTAAATAGCAGGATACGTGAGCCTAATATAATCGTTTTTTCTTCCTTTTCCTTCACGAGAGTGTCAGGCTAACACACACACACACACACACACACACACACTGAATACCAGGTGACAGATAACAGCAGCGTAATATACAAAGGACTTAACGCTGAGTCGTGTTTATTAGATAGGAGGGATGTGAAGTGGTGAGATATACGTTAAATAAATGCAGAATGAAGTGGAGGGAAATATAGAGCTGGTCATGTGCTGGAAGATGAAATCAGAGAGAGAGAGAGAGAGAGAGAGAAAGAGAGAGAGAGAGCAGTGGTAGAAAGAGAAATAGATAGTTAGAGAGACAGAGTGAGAAAGAGAGACAGATGAAGGCAAAGTGAGAAAAGATTGAAAGAAGATAGTCACAGTGAGAGAGAGATGGATAGAGAGAGAGAAAGAGAGAGAGAGAGAGAGAGAGAGAGAGAGAGAGAGAGCGAGAGCGAGCAAAGAGAGCAGTAGATAGATAGAAAGACAGTGAGAAAGAGACTGAAGGCAAAGAGAGAAGAGGTAGAATAAAAAGAGAAATAGATAGAAAGAAGATAGAGATAGAGAGAGAGAGAGAGAGAGAGCGATGGAACGATGGAGAGTAAACCTGGCTGAACAGAAACAAAATCACGTCATAAGGAAGAGGTTGCCTTGGCTACTGAATAGCGTAGGATGAAGAGAAAGAGCGAAGGAGTGAGAGGATGGAAGTAAGAGACGTAGCAGAAAAGAGGCCATTTTTTATAATAAATGTAAACCAAGTGCAGCATCGCTTCAGTACATCTGTCTTCTGTCCAGATGTGCAGGAGAGCAGATGATGCAGTGGAGTTTCCCAGAATCCTTTGCGATTACTGTCATGGCAAAAACAACAAGACTAAATCGGATCAGAAGTCACATTTTTACAGAAAATACTGATTTATTATGTCACAGTAGACAATGGATACACGGGGGAGTGTTGAAAATCATATAGGAACACACACACACACACACACACACACACACACAGTATATTTGTAATGTGTGAAATATTAAAGAGAAGCAGAAAGCACCCCGTTGCTCGCTGAATCCTGCTGCAGCGTTTGATGTTTTATTTAACGTCATGTTTAGTGCTGCATAAGTACAAGACCTGACGCTTCGGCAGAAAGAATTACTCTTAAAATTATAACGAATTAACTAATTAGGCTGACACTCAGAAGTCGCTGACTGGAAAGTTCCTGGTTACACATATACATAAAGGAAATGTGAGAGAGAGAGAGAGAGAGAGAGAGAGAGAGAGAGAGAGAGAAGAGGTAAAATAGACAGAGAAAAAGGTTGAAAGAAGATTCAGAGTGACAGAGAGAGAGATGGAGAAAGGGGGGATAAAGAGAGAAGTGGTAGAAAGAAAAAAGGATAGAAAGAAGAGGGGGGGCAAAGTGAGAAGTGGTAGAAAGAGAAATAGATATACAGAGAGACACAGTGAGAAAGAGAGACAGATAGAGACATAGAGAGAGAGAGAGAGAGAGAGAGAGAGAGAGAGAGAGAGAGAGAGAAGAGGTAGAAAAGAAAAAGAAATACACAGAAAGATGAGAGTCACAGTGAGAAAGAGAGACAGATAGAGAGATAAAGAGAGAGAGAGAGAGGAGAGAGAGAGAGAGTGCAAAGAGAGAAGTGGTAGAAAGAGGCATAGATAGAAAGAAGATAGAGAGACACAGTGGGGGGGGTAGAAGGTGGTAGAAAGAGAAATAGAGAGACCCAGTGTGAAAGAGGGACAGATAGAGAGATAGAGAAGATAGAGTGAAGGGAAAGAGAGAAGAGGTTGAATAGAAAGAATAATAGATAGACAGAACATGGTCACAGTGTGAAAGAGATGGGGGGCAAAGAGAGAAGTGGTAAAAAGAGAAATAGATAGAAAGACAATAGAGAGACACATTGAGAGAGAGAGAGAGAGAGAGAGAGAGAGAGAGAGAGAGTGAAGCCAATGAAAGAAGAGGTAGAGGATGAGGATGGAACGGTTCTGCTCATGGTTTCTCATGGTTTCCCTCAACCCCCTCACCTCTGGCTTGGTCATTATGGGTACATGTTTTTTCCTGTAGAACTGCTTATACAATTTGAAGCACGTGGTCTGTAGGTTCTTCTGGAATTATTAGGTTCTCAGTGTTCATAGAAAACACACTCATGTCCTTTTGTCCAGATCTTCATCAAAACTCATGTAGAAAATGTAAAAAAAAAAAAGCATCTCGACATGAGGTGTCAGTCCGATCCATGTGCTGTATGTAGATTTGTGTTCACACATACACTTAATTATCCTCCAATCCCACTGCAATAAAAAGGTACCAGTGAGTTTAAATCCAATATCCCACTTCAGCATGGGTGCACTACACAGAAGCGAGACCTCTGGACTTTATATCAGAGCGTCTTATGTCAAAAGCAATTAAGGTCGGCTCTGGAGTGCCATCTCGGAAATGTTCATTTCCAAAGCTCTCCTGGTAAAACCCCGGCACAAATTCAAATCCATACAATCTGGCCGAAAGGGCTTTCGGAAACGCCTTTCCTGGGAAACCTTTGAAGCTGAGTGCACTTCACTTGGCCTTGAGACCTGCAGTGCGATGTCTGCTGTTCTGCAGCCAAGACTCGGATGGAATTAATTCTGTTGGCTTTGTAAAAATCACACTATTCCCTTCTAACCCCTTCGTAACCCTCATAAACCCGGTAGCATTGTCGTATAATCCTGTTTATTTTTTTCACCTTGAAGGTTATTTCATTAATGATAGCTCGGCCTCAGGTGGAAGATGACATGGGTTTTTCTATATCACTTCCTTCCCTGCTTTATATTTTATAGCTGATGCGGAAGAATGCTGAGCCAAGCAAAGCCCGAGCCCGTTCGTCATCACGGGTCCCGCAGAGACGCATCTTTATCACACAGATCAGAAACACAGCCATGTTACTGCATTCATACTTATTACACCTACCTTCTATCTATCTATGTATCTGTCTGTCTGCCTGCCTGTCTGTCTATCTATCTATCTATCTATCTATCTATCTATCTATCTATCTATCTATCTATCTATCTATCTATTGATCTGTCTATCTATCGATCTGTCTGACTGTCTGTCTGTTTGTCTATCTGTCTATCTATCTCTCTGTCTGTCTATCTATCTATCTATCTATCTATCTATCTATCTATCTATCTATCTATCTATCTATCTATCTATTGATCTGTCTATCTATCGATCTGTCTGACTGTCTGTCTGTTTGTCTATCTGTCTATCTATCTCTCTGTCTGTCTATCTATCTATCTATCTATCTATCTATCTATCTATCTATCTATCTATCTATCTATCTATCTATCGATCTGTCTATCTATCGATCTGTCTGACTGTCTGTCTGTTTGTCTATCTGTCTATCTATCTCTCTATCTATCTATCTATCTATCTATCTATCTATCTATCTATCTATCTATCTATCTATCTATCTATCTATCTATCTATCGATCTGTCTGACTGTCTGTCTGTTTGTCTATCTATCTATCTATCTATCTATCTATCTATCTATCTATCTATCTATCTATCTATCTATCTATCTATCTATCTATCTATCTATCTATCTGTCTGTCTGTCTGTCTGTCTGCCTATCTATCTATCTATCTATCTATCTATCTATCTATCTATCTATCTATCTATCTATCTATCTATCTATCTATCTATCTATCTATCTAATAAGACACATCAATGAGGATTATCTTTTAAATGTCTACTTTGGGCTTCAGAAGTTCTAAAAGAGTGACAAAAATTGACACCAGATTTTCAATCCAAATCAATATCTATCACAGGTCCTGCGGAGACACATCTTTATCACAGATTTCATGCATTCGAAAGCTAGGTGATTTTTCGGGTGTTTTTTTGTTGACAGATTGGTGGTGTGGGCGGTCTGTTCTATTTTTAGCCCAAGCTTGGTGGCACGACTTCCTGTGAGGACCCTTGACATGGAATGCTTGGCTTGGGTCAGTTCTTTGTAAGCAGCCATACAGTTTACATACGCTGAGTATTGGTCATATTGGTCATACTTTTGGGGGGCTGGAACGGATTATCTGCTTTTACATTATTTCTTATGGGGAATTTCGTTTAGCATTACAAATGTTCGCCTTAAGAACTCGCCTCCAGAACGAATTTAATTCTTTCTGGAATAAAATAAAACGCTTTGTTTCAAATAATTATGCAAAATATCATTTGAATAATAAGACTAATGTTGTACTGAGAGAGTCTGTGGAATTTATTTTCTAGTTAAAAGCATCCCTGAATGTAAAACAGGTTGAAATCCCCTGCTGTATACAATCAAGCCAGTTTATTATCTCGACAAATTGAGCTTTTCCCCACATTGGGTTTAAAAGGAGTGTTTACGAAAGGTTATAAATCTTTAATAAGCTTTTCATTCATCTATTATGCTGTAGCATTGAAGCACATGAGGCATGAAAACAAAGTCATGAGACACAAGACAAATTATTGAATAATATTAGGATTGTGAAAAATAAACCAGATAGACATCTGACCATCACAGCTGTATGTCCTTCTTCTTTACAAATCTGGAGGCATGTTGTTGTATAGAATGTCTTTGTATCCTGTAGCATTACAAGTTCCTCTCATAGACAATGCGTCTGTGCACAAAGCCCCTGAGCTCCAGGAAGACATGGTGTAAAGGTGAAGGCTGTAGAGGAAGAGTCCTGACCTGCACACAGCCCTGTGACTCTGACTCTGACTCAACCCCACTGACCACCATTAGGATAAACTGGAACTGGAGTCTCGTCAGCATCCCAACATCAGTGTCCGAAAAATAAAGAAGAGAAGAGAAAAGTGTCTGATCTCACTAATGCTCTTGTGAATAAGAGAAGAGAAGAGAAGAGAAGAGAAGAGAAGAGAAGAGAAGAGAAGAGAAGAGAAGAGAAGAGAAGAGAAGAATAGAATAGAATAGAATAGAATAGAATAGAAAGAGAAAAGAAGAGAAGAGAAGAGAAGAGAAGAGAAGAGAAGAGAAGAGAAGAGTGTCTGAGCTCACTAATGACTAATGCTCTTGTGAATAAGAGGAGTGAAGAGAAGAGAAGAGAAGAGAAGAGAAGAGAAGAGAAGAGAAGAGAAGAGAAGAGAAGAGAAGAGAAGAAAAGAAAAGAAAGAGAAGAGAAGAGAAGAGAAGAGAAGAGAAGAGAAGAGAAGAGAAGAGAGAAAAGAAAAGAAAAGAAAAGAAAAGAAAAGAATAGAATAGAATAGAAAGAGAAGAGAAGAGAAGAGAAGAGAAGAGAAGAGAAGAGAAGAGAAGAGAAGAGAGAAAAGTAGAGAAAAGAAGAATAGAATAGAATAGAATAGAATAGAATAGAATAGAATAGAATAGAAGAGAGAAAAGTAGAGAAAAGAAGAGAAGAGAATAGTGTCTGATCTCACTAATACTCTTGAATGAAGAGAAGAAAAGAAAGAGAAGAGAAGAGAAGAGAAGAGAAGAGAAGAGAAGAGAAGAGAAGAGAAGAGAAGAGAAGAGAAGAGAAGAGAAAAGAGAAAAGTAAAGTAAAGTAGATCTTATTATAACAGAAACAATGGAATAAATCTGGAACCAGATGTTCAACAAGTACATATATACAGATGTTATGGTCGGGGTGCACAAACTTTTGGCTATGTCATGTATATGATATATAACATCTTTCTATGCCAGATTCCCAGTCCTCCTCCCTCCATTCATTTCAGACTGGGACGTGTCTTCTATTAAAATTTGTCCTGCAACTTTTCGAGCACCACTGCTACTCATTATTATTGCAGATTATTAAAATGACCTGACGGAGTTCACACCTCTGCGGTTGCCAGATCTTCCCTCACTGAGGTGCAGGAGATGAAAGAGATGATGAGATAAAAACATATTTTAATCCCCTGTAGGGGAAAGTCAAGAGGGCAGAGGAGCTCAAGTAAGAGGAGGACATCAAAGAAAATCTATAAAATATAGTGAGAACAAAAGTATAGTATAAGCTAAATAGAAATAATATAGAATGCAAAATAAGTATAGTATAAGAAAAAATAGAAATAATATAAAATACAATTAAATAAATTAGAGTGTATGGACAAATTGCTGAACGTCAGCTTAAACACCAGAAAAATAAATAAATAAATAAATTAATTAATAAATAACATTAAAAAAAAAACAGGAAAAAGGGGGGATAGAAAATACAGATTATTTTGTATTTTGTTCTATTTTAAGCATTTTAAATGGATAACACATGCTAAAAAAATTAATTATGTTATATTTATGTCTGCAATATGGTTATGTTCATTTTCCTCATAATATAATTGCTTCAAAAAATGTGCTAGGATGTCATTTCTAACATAATTTAACCATGACGTCTCATTATTGGACAGTGGAGCTTGACCTAATCTCTTGCATTAAAAATGTCTTTAGGATAAAAGTATTTTCTCCATCATGTGTGTAAACTTTCACATTACTTCTAAAAGTCTGATGTCTGACGTCTGAATGCTGATGTAGGAGTTGAAGATGTCTGAATGCTGTTCCAAACCCACTGATCACCATTAATTGTGTAATGTGTGGTACTGTAAGGGTTAAAATATATGAGGTGTGTTGCACTGTATTAGCAGATCCAGCAGTTACTGTAGCAGTTCTGTCTTTAGTCTGCGAAATGTTGATGTTGATGATGATGATGATGATGATGATGATGATGATAAGTCTCTACTTATTGTTTTAATACAGTGCAAGCAGCTTAAAGCAGACGTGGTGGAGTTTAAGCTGCATGTGATGAGCTCTGCTAAAAGCTATGTATCAGTCTCTCTCTCTCTCTCTCTCTCTCTCTCTCTCTTTCTCTCTCAATCTTTCTCTTTCTCTCTCTCTCTCTGGTATAGTTTGGGGTTGATTTGCCTTCAAAATCCTTCAAAGTACAAACACTCATATGTAAAAAGAAAATTTTCACTGCAAAATACAGGAAATGCACACAAACAAAGCTACAAAGCTTCATCCTCTTCTCTAAGCCGCCAGTTTATTAGGTTTATCGATCTCAGCTTGAATAAACAGGCGACCGATACTACAATTGCGCATAAAGAGGCATGTGTAATCTGATGTAATGCATGTGCAGTTGCTGTGTTGCAGGTGGTTTACAGAAATTGAAGCTTGTTTGCAGTATACTACAAGTGTGTGTGTGTGTGTCTGTGTGTGTGTGTGTGTGTGTGATAAAAAAAAAATGAACAGAATCATATATATATATATATACACTATATTGCCAAAAGTATTCGCTCACCCATCCAAATAATCAGAATCAGGTGTTCCAATCACTTCCATGGCCACAGGTGTATAAAATCAAGCACCTAGGCATGCAGACTGTTTTTACAAACATTTGTGAAAGAATGGGTCGCTCTCAGGAGCTCAGTGAATTCCAGTGTGGAACTGTGATAGGATGCCACCTGTGCAACAAATCCAGTCGTGAAATTTCCTCACTCCTAAATATTCCACAGTCAACTGTCAGCTGTATTATAAGAATGTGGAAGTGTTTGGGAACAACAGCAACTCAGCCACGAAGTGGTAGGCCACGTAAACTGACGGAGCGGGGTCAGCGGATGCTGAGGCGCATAGTGCGAAGAGGTCGCCAACTTTCTGCAGAGTCAATCGCTACAGACCTCCAAACTTCATGTGGCCTTCAGATTAGCTCAAGAACAGTGCGCAGAGAGCTTCATGGAATGGGTTTCCATGGCCGAGCAGCTGCATCCAAGCCATACATCACCAAGTGCAATGCAAAGCGTCGGATGCAGTGGTGTAAAGCACGCCGCCACTGGACTCTAGAGCAGTGGAGACGCGTTCTCTGGAGAATCGCGCTTCTCCATCTGGCAATCTGATGGACGAGTCTGGGTTTGGCGGTTGCCAGGAGAACGGTACTTGTCTGACTGCATTGTGCCAAGTGTAAAGTTTGGTGGAGGGGGGATTATGGTGTGGGGTTGTTTTTCAGGAGCTGGGCTTTGCCCCTTAGTTCCAGTGAAAGGAACTCTGAATGCTTCAGCATACCAAGACATTTTGGACAATTCCATGCTCCCAACTTTGTGGGAACAGTTTGGAGCTGACCCCTTCCTCTTCCAACATGACTGTGCACCAGTGACCAAAGCAAGGTCCATAAAGACATGGATGACAGAGTCTGGTGTGGAGGAACTTGACTGGCCTGCACAGAGTCCTGACCTCAACCCGATAGAACACCTTTGGGATGAATTAGAGCGGAGACTGAGAGCCAGGCCTTCTCGTCCAACATCAGTGTGTGACCTCACAAATGCGCCTCTGGAAGAATGGTCAAAAATTCCCATAAACACACTCCTAAACCTTGTGGACAGCCTTCCCAGAAGAGTGGAAGCTGTTATAGCTGCAAAGGGTGGACCGACGTCATATTGAACCCTATGGATTAGGAATGGGATGTCACTTAAGTTCATATGCGAGTCAAGGCAGGTGAGCGAATACCTTTGGCAATATAGTGTATATATGCACCATACAATGTTCAAGAAAAATTGCATAAAATCTTTTTTTTGTTTTTGAACATGTAAAATATGTAATGGTTACTAGTTTTTTTTCTTCATTTTTTATTTTATTCTTATTTTATTAGATTTTCTTTCACTAAAAAAAAATCACTGATTACAAATAGTTTTTATCAGTTTTTAGACTACATAATGAGGTTGAGGTTTTTGTTGCTGTTTTTATTTATTTATTTATTTATTTATTTATTTATTTATTTATTTATTTATTTATTTATTTATTTATTTACCAAAATAACAATGATGTGAAAAAATCCCCCAAAGTGAAAATATCTTCAATATTGTCGAAATGATCAATATTTACTATTAAAATCCTTTTATAGACTTTTATTAATTTTATTTTTTTTTATTAATTTCTCCTAAAAAAAATTTCTCCTTATTCTACGAAAGAACATAAAATTTCAAATTTTTATTATTTCTTTAAAGAAATGACAACAGAATAAAAAGTAAAAAGTAAAAAAAAGCACAAATATTTTCATTTAATCTATACATTTTTGCCGCAATAATTCAAGATTTAATTCAACATTAACTGAAAGATTGAAAATCCTCTAGTAATATGAAACAAAAACAGACTTTTATAACAGCAACTTTTTAATAAATAATTTTCTCTCAATAAATAAATAAATAAATAAATAAATAAATAAATCTGCTGTTTTTTCAAGGGCAGGCTTTACAGAATAATTATTTCAAGGTTGCTGATTTAATGTTTTGTTGACAAAATTAAGATGTTTTAATAAAATGCAAAAAAACTTATAATAAATAATAATTAATGTTCAGGCTATATGTCACTATAAAATATCTAATGAAATATAATTTCATTAAATAAAATATAATTTTATTAAATAAAATATATTTTTTTGCTTTTATATTAAAAGTTAGAGTCAGGGTCAGCCATGATGGGTGCATGGAGGAGGTGGGGTTAAGGGCCCAATGGTGGCAGTTTGATGGTGCTGGGGCTTGAACCCTGATCTTCCATTCAACAACCCAGAGCCTTATGTTTATACAATACAGAGCTTCTAAGCTTCCCATTTTCTCGCTGTGTCTGGACTTTGCATGTTCTCCCTGTGCTTTGAAGGTTTCTTCAGGGTTCTCCAGTTTAATCCTCCAGTTCAAATACATGTTTCTTAAACTGATTGCCACCCTGGGCTGGGAATAGCCCCAGGTTCCTCATGACCCTTCCAGTCAACAGCCCAGAGCCTTAACCACTTGAGCTTCCACTGCCCATGTTCTTGGTTATTGTTGATGTGCTTTGCGTATATAATCTGTACATTAGTAAAGTTGAGGATTTGATAACACCATCACCCACGGACAAAAAAAAGAAAATGCTGAGAGTTTTTCCTCCAGGGTTTGGCAGCTTGTAGGTTAGCATCCTTTAACACTCTCTTCAGCTATACAAAGTGTTATCTTTGACAGCAAAAGGCCAGGGACTAGTGTTAAAGCTTCACACACACACACACACACACACACATGCAAAAATCACAGACTTACTCTATCCTCACACCCACACTGTTTGCTGCTGATTTTTTATTGCTGTATTCTACATTCTAATTAAGTAGGCATGTCTTCAGAGAGAAATTTGCTGTCTCTGTTTTTTTTTTCTCCTAATTCTCTGTCAAGTCATGCAGGACCTGATGGAGCCATGCAGCATTATGTTACAGGAAATGGAGTGCTAGATGGATGATGTCTGATTGTAATTATGTTCCTTTGTCACGAAGGCTTGTAGATAATCAGCTGGCCAATTAGCACAGGTGTAAGAGAACAATTGTGTTTTTACTCAAATACAATCAAAGTGATTTTTTTTCCCTTTTGCAGATTCTAGCCTTTTCCAAGGGCAGGCGAAATGTCAAGAATTCATGTCTTCACACGAGACCGTCACATCTTTCTTGTGCCTTTCTCAAAAGCAAACACGTTGAATGAAGATGTTTAATACAGAGCTTCTAAGCTTCAGAATTTTGTTTTAAATTATTTCAATTTAGAAGGTAATATAAGTAAAGTCATTTTTCTGAGGATCGATTCCCATCTTCTCAATGTCTCTGGAGCATGTTCTCCTTGTGCTTTGAAGGTTTCTTCAGGGTTCTCTGGTTTCCTCCTCCAGTTCAAAGACATTTGTCATAAGTTGATTGATTAGCATCCAGGGTGTCCATCACCTTGTGTCCAGGTTCTCCTGGGAATAGACCCTGTGTAATATAAGAGCTGAAGGAAGTCCTAATTTTGACGAAATATCTCAATATTTCCAAGTGTATCTCATTATTTTGTATGTTTTATGTATTCATCATCAAAAAATATAATGTAATGTCATAAGATATTATCTCATTTTTACAAGATATTAACATTATTCTGGCCTTATATTATATCATTCATTATTATTATTATTATTATTATTATTATTATTATTATTATTATTATTATTATTATTATTTACAGAAATTGATTTCATCATTTCAACCTCAAAAACATTCATTTTTTCATTTTTAAAATATTTTTATTCAAACCTCTGAGCTCAGCTTGCAACTTCAATATATATTATGTTATTTTGTTCACTTAATATATCATTATTTGAGGTCCCATTCCATTACTTCAAAATATTAAATCATTATTCAAGCTTTTATTTTTCAATATTCAGATATTAAATTAATCTCAAGGAACCTTATTTCAATATACATTTATGTCATCATTTGAATTTTATCTTAAAGTCATTATTCTGACCTATTATCTCAATGTTTCAAGATATTAAACAAGCCATAACAACTATTTTTTTAGGATATTGTCAGTAATTTGACTTACGGCCATGGTATTTTTATTTTTTTTTACAAATATTGTCGATATTATTTATTAACACCATGTTATAACAGGCTAAAAATCGAAACTATGAGCTCCCAAGACTATATATAAATAGTGACACACTATTTAGAATTTTTTATTTGTTTATTTATTTTTCTACATAAGTGAACAATTGCTGCACTTCCAAAAATATAGTCAGGCTGCAGTCCAGCAGATTCCCGAAGCGGAGCCATGGGAGGCTAATCAAATGGTTCCCAGCAGCTCAGTCAAACATGCTTATTTATCAAGTAGCAATGTGCTCGAGGTTTAAAAGCCTGTAAATTGGCAAAAGAACCAACAACATCAGGAAGCAGACTATTCCAAATCTCGACAGCAGTGTGGAGAAAGCATCTATCAAGTTGATGAGACACCATGCAGGGGTGTTGAGGCACTCCCTCTAGTGGTTAGATGTGAAGTATAAGGGGGTGGGAATGATGTCTTGCTGCTGAGAAATGTTGCAGATGCAATTGTCCAAGAAAGTGATGCATATTCCATGATACTCCAAACCACATGCCCCCCCAGGACTATCTAGATCCTTGCTAACAGCACCAAGCCATCTTTGGGATGTTTGAAATGTACCTTTTCCATTGAAACTTGCTGTCAAATGTAAGCCCCACCCACTCAACGTTTATGTTCAACTAGCTGATATCTTTTAAGGAAGTGACCGATTTGATAAAGGACTTGTTTCTTGGAGAGTACCATGGCCTTGCACTTGCTTGGTTCAAATGTTGCCTTCCATTCTTGTGAACTCGGTCCTTCCTCAATCCTCTCTAAATTCAGCATTCAGACTTGCCTGGACCTGCTTCAGATTTTTTTGGCATATAGTCTGTGCAAACAGGGTAATATCTTCAGTATAGAGGAACTGATGGGTTTTGCACACCTTTACAAATCAAGGATGGAAACTGAGAAGTGCAGAAATAGCAGAGGGCCTATGATTGAGCCTTGAGGGACAGAAGCGTTAATTGATGTAGTGTTAGAACTTTGCCCTGAAAATCCCTCTGGCAGGGATGTTATCTGGCTTCGGTTTCCTGAGCTGTTTGCAAATTAGCTTTGGAACAAAACTTGATGGTATCCAGCGTGGCTTCAGTTTCCTTTTTCAAGGGGCACTGGGGCATTATCATCAGCAGAAGGCAGTCTGCATTTTTTCAGCAAGGATTTTGCAGAACATTTGTTCTTGGCAGTAATGCACACTCTATTGTTTTCTTCGATTACAGGGATGTTGTTTTGGCTGGACCTCCCACTTAGGCTATTTACAATCTGCCACCACTTTTGGCTGTAAACGTCTGTAATTTGTTCTTTCTTTTCTATTGTAGTTGATTCCTAGCAATCTTGCCAGCACTAATGTAGTCATGTCCGGCTTGTTGAAACTGTCCTTTGCTGGTCATGGATGAAGAGTCGATGTTTCTTTCCTCATCATCAAACCAAACATTGTCACCAGGCTTCTTGATGATTGCTTTTTCTTGGAATGCAAAGGTCCATGGCCTCCAGGATTGTAAGTGTGACATTAATTTTCTAGTGAAAAACCTTCTCTGGGTTTGCCTGGCTACATCGTCATGACCCTGATGACCTTGAACACTCTCAACTTCGTCAAAACTCCAAAATTCCCTGTGGTATTTTATGTCATGTTGAACTGACCTGATGTCTAAGGTTATCATCCCTGGATTGTGATCAAATGTACCCTGGCTTTTAGAAGATCTGTAAGAGCTAAATCAAGGAAGAGACTTATTTGAGAAGGGTCTCTGGAGGGTTTTATGGAGATAACTATGGCCTTGCACTTGTTTGGTTCAAATGCTTGCCTTCTATTCATCAGATTGTAGCTTTTGCAAGAAGGTCTTTTATAGCTAGCTCAGGTTTTTGGTCTCTGGTGAAGCATGTTGAAGGCCAAGAGCATTGAGCCATCTCAAATAATAAGATATTAGTTTTCAATAATGGTGTACTGTTTTGAAAAAAACAACTATTAAGTCAAAAGAAGTGCACAGTATTGTAAAATCTACTTGTTTAGTTGAGGTTGTGGTCTAAACTGACACATGTATTCAACACAACTCAACCTATCAGCCTACAGACTATCAATTTATCTTCATTTTTGGGGCATTCTTTCTCATCCTTTCCCTCAGGGATGATGGTTAATATCCTGTAAATCCCACCTTGCTTGTGAAAATAGCGCTCTATGATTTAACTGAACTTTAATTAACAATCACACAGTGAAATGATGGCAGCATCCAGAAAACATCTAATTAATAAGTGAATGGAAAAACCTGTTGTATGCCATGTATCTTCATCACATAATCAGAAGATTTTAGTAGGTGTAGCTGTGACATTTAACTGACATTTCTGTAATGAGGACACACACAAGATGCACAGAAATCCCCGGAGTTTAACATCATGACAATGTTGAACTGATAAACAGGGCAGATGATTACAATAATCACTATTACACCGTTGATTTCTGGATTCTGATTGGTCAGAAAGTGTGGATTATTCTTCTACATCAGCAGCTCTGGCAGTAGTGGTTTATATTAATATGTTATGAATAGCTTAGGGATTTGTTCTGTGGTTGCTGCAGATAAACAGATTAAAAGATGGGTTTAATAGCTGATATGGCTGAAGACTTTTATTTTATTTAGCATGCATGTAAGGAGTCTCCAATTGTTGTTGTTGTTCTTTCAGCTGCTCCCGGTTTGGGGTCACCACAGCAGATCATTTGGCATGTTTCAATGTGGCACAGGTTTTATGCCGGATGCCCTTCCTGACACATTTAATCCGGGCTTGGGACCGGCACCGAGCATTAAATCTTCAGTGGCTCGGCTAGCACCCTGCCCGGGACTCAAACCTGGCCCGCGGCAATGAGAGCACAGGATCCTGGCACTGGACCATCAGGAGGCTCAGAAGAAGTCTCCAGTACCAGAAGTAAAGCTGAAACTTTACTTTTTCGAACATGTTCAGGATAGAGGAGTTTACATGCTACGATTTCTCTGTAACATGACAAATTGCAGGGAATTTTTTTGTTTTGTTTTGCTCGAGAGAAATAAAAAGACAGAAAAAAGTGAATGAGTTTATAGCTGTTATAACAGGTGACATAGAAATGAGGATATTCCACAAAATTAGTTGGATAAGAGGAATGGAACAACTTTAAGGATTTTAACAGTAACAGTACTTCACAACTGTTGATTATTTTCCTATAAAATCACAACACAGTTTTTTTTTATTCCTTATATAAAAGCTGTGCAGGAAAAGTAGAAGAGTTAGGAATCTCTCCATTTCTTCCTCATAAACCCAAAAACAAACCCAGACATATTATTTTCTACCAGCACATAAGTACATATGAGTCACAAGCACACCAACTCTGGTCATCAGCCATAGAGTTTAATGACACATTGATTCAACACAGCAAACACTTGAGGCCTGGTTTGTGCTTTATTAGCCTCTCATCTGACACAAATCTATTCCATTCATGTTGCAAAACACACAGAAAGCAGCCATTGATCTGTTTAGATTTCAGCATCAATTTGTTTGGTTACTTTTTTTTGCTAAATGCAACTTATAAATATAAGATCGAAGAGGATTTATAATCCTGAGGCTTAATTTTATCATATTAAATTTATACAATAATGTGTGTTACAATATGTGAATCAGTCTGCTTATCATTTTCAATTAAAAATAAAAATAAATAAATAAACACAAAACTGTCACCTCAGGCTTGTTCATTAGGGATCTCAAATTGAAGCTGAACATTTATACACCACACAGCATGTTACGTTTACAACAAATTAGGGCAATTACTTAATCTAATATATTCCCTAAGAGGTGTTTTCACTAATAATAGATTTTGTTTTTCAAGATCAGATATTCAGCCAGTCTACAGTTGGTACATATCTGGTGGCATTGTCTTTTAATGTCTTGAGCTTAAATCAAAAGCTTGGTTTATTCTTGCACAAGCTTTCCACAATACTTTGCTGGAAATGTTACACATTCCTCCTGACAGAACTGGTCAGATTGGTGGTGCTCTTTGTTTAGTCACTTTTTTCTACAAGCTTTGTGACAATCGCTCCGATATTTTTCATCTTTAAGCCGTGTTCTTGCAACTTTGGAGGTATGCTTAGGGTCGCTGTCCTGCTGGAAGACATATTTGTGACCAAGTGTTAACTTTTTGGCTGATTCATTAGCTTTTCCATCCTCATGATACCTGTCACATTCTGAAGTGCATCAGTCCTTGTTCCTGCAAATTACCCCCAATATGTTGATGATGCCACCCCATGCTTCACAGTTCTTCAAATTAAAATACATACCCTTTTTCCTCCATACATAGAACTGATCATAATTGCCAAATAGTTCAATTTCTGTTTCTTCAGATCTCCTGCAAACATTAATCTTTATTTTGAGTACTGCCATCCTCCTTGTATAAAAATGTAGGACTATGATGTAAATTCTTTGGTACCTGATGCCTCCAGCCTCTAACTTTTCACCAGCTACTTATTTGTTGTCTTGCTGTTTAATTGAGCCTCCATCATCCCTTAGAGTTAATTTGTTTCTCTTCCTGAACCATATAATGTCTGTATGAAAATATATCTCTTGGGATCATTTGTACAGATGCTCAATTGTAGCTTCAGAACCTTGCTCCTAAGAAGGAACTTGATTTGTGTAGGTCCTGCTGAGTTCTTTGGATTTTCCCCAACATATCAAGGGCAAGAAAGCACTTGTGCTTAAATACAGCAATAGATGGAATCCAAAGCATTTTTGGAATACAAACAAACCAAACTGAAAAGCGGCTAAGTTGCGCGTACGTCCAGGAGCTGTTCAAAACTTGTTTGCGTCAGTGGAAAGCCAAACGAAGAGAGTTTATGAATTTTACGATTTTTTTTCTCAGTCAGTGAAAGCTGTTTGGAAAGAGTCAACCCACTATACCAATGTTGCCTTTGGCATGTGTGCAAAAGCTAGGTGATTTTTCAGGTGTTTTTTGTTGACGGATTGGTGGTGTGGGTGGTCTGTTCTATTTTTAGCCCAAGCTTGGTGGCACGACTTCCTGGGAGGAGCCTTGACATAGAATGCTTGGCTTGGGTCAAGCAGCCATACAGTTTACATACACTTCGTATTGGTCATATTGGTCATATTTTTGGGGCGGCTGAAACAGATTATCTGCATTTACATTATTTCTTAATTAAAAAAAAAAATTCAATACAAATTTTCACCTTAAGAACTCGCCTCCAGAACAAATTAAATTCATATGCCAAGGTTCCACTGTAATTATAACAACTGACCAAACAGAAGCTTGGAAAAGTCATTACAGCAATTTGGAAATCCTTTAGAGGCGGTCAATTTGGTAGATGTAAACTTTTGACCCTCTTATACAGTGAATTTAACTGGAAATAAATGGTTCTAATCAGTTGTTTAAAAATGACCTTTAATGTGAACAAAGTAAAGGAGCTAATTGACTTGCCAAAAGAAATTTATTGTAACATGAATTGTGTGGAGCAGTGAAAAACTGACACCCTTGATTGATTAACAGTAAGTAGGTTACTCATTTCAGTATCAATAAAACATGTCCTCGTACTCGGTAGGTAGCAGTTAGTCTTAGAAAATGGTATCAATGTCTTGCTAGTTAACTGGTTAATGAGGAGAGTCCCATCAATTGTCCCATGTGGTACAAGAATGTGAGTAGTAAAGGTAGATCTTTAAAAATGACTGAGACAGAGACAGAAAGGACACTGATGACAATTTACCTTATGTGGTCCAAGAACAAATTACAATTTGTAGACTAATGCTGCTCCCTCCCTTTAATAAGCACCACAAGAAATGATGGATGACGATAATCTGAGCAGGCCGACGGAGCACGTCGGCTGCCCTGTTCACCCGCACAGACATGTTTAAACACACAGTGAGAGGAAGACGGGTGAAAATGGAGGCCCAAAAATAACTCCACTTGACTAATTACTTTAGGCTGGAAAAAAAAAATCAAAGACAGAAAATGGGCTTGCTTTGAGAAAATAATTAGATGATGAACTTTAATGATGGTACATGTGAAATAAATCAGGGAGTCACGTTCTAAGGATGTGTCCAAAGCCACATGGATGAGTGGCGAGGAAGCAATTTGGGCTGAAATGCCACATTTTAGAGTCTTTTTCCTGGTGCATTTGGGTATTCATAATATTCATATTAGGAATGTAATTGAGATTTTATTACAGTCTTTTAAAACATGCGCCATCACTGGCACTGTAGAAACTTCGGATGAGTTTACCTATTAAAAGCATTTCCCTCTCTCTCTCTCTCTCTCTCTCTCACACACTTCCTCACATCCTGAGTGTCCCATTCTGAGATAAAACCTTGCATAAACCTCTCACCGAGAGATGACTGAAGGATTAGCGCCTGGCTTTGCTCCATTTCTCCGAACTAAATGCAAATGGAGATTGAACCATGAGTTGAAGGGGGGGTAAATCCTTCATCACACTTGTCGATATTGAAATGCATCACTCACGTGGTCATTGTGGGAAGAGAATGTTATGCAATCTCTTTAATGCTGGCTTTGAGGCATCCAACACTACACCAGCTACCAAGCTGACATCAGGGCTGAAGGCTAAACGATAGGGTTTCCCCTGACCAATGGCAGTCTGAATGGTTTCTTAGCAATTCTCTTGCAGACGGTGTAATTTGTGGCACTAACATTAGTGACTGACACAGATAAATGCTCCCACTCAATAAATTTGTGTTTATTTGTGATGCCACTACTTAAGTCATTATATTTTTTTCCCTTTACCTTGATCTTTGACACAAGAAATCAATCTTGCACTCACTTAAATTTCTCTTTCTTTGTTTCATTTCCACTCTACCAATGTCACCGCTATCTATTGCTCAATAATAAAGAGGAGACTCTGACATTACGGAATAAACTGTGGATGAATTGAGGCTTCTGGGCAATCTGTAACTCTCTAGCCTTCATTATCCTCATCATTAATTCTTTTTCCGCAAAGTAGTTCTGTTCTATATGTAGCTTACTGGGCCAAAATATTCATTGAAAAGTTTAGGGAAACATTTAGTTTGCTTGTTTGTCAATGTTGACCTCAAACCCATTTCTGCTCTCTGAGATACCCCAAGTGTTTGTTTGTAAGCAGCTAAAATTTGAAGGTGTGATCTTCACCCACTAAAATTCTGTGTAAGGTCATCCAACAGAGGGAGAAACACACGTCTAAAACACACTGAGAGTCCTGACTCACTTTATGTCAAACTTGTGACCAGAAAATCATTTGTTTATACTGGTTCAAGATGTCTCATTGTTTCAGTTGTATCTTGAATTTCATCTATCTATCTATCTATCTATCTATCTATCTATCTATCTATCTATCTATCTATCTATCTATCTATCTATCTATCTATCTATCTATCTATCTATCTATCTATCTGTTACGTGCCACAGCACGTATTTCGGTTGTTATGATGGCTTTGTTATTACAGCGTAACCGATTGGGAGGAACATGAGACTGCTTGCCCAGTACCTGCCACTGACGGGAGGAACAAAGTCACACAAACGCTGCCCTGGAAGATTAACCGGACGAAGAGTCAGGCTATAAAAGCGAGACACTGACGCCGCATCGGGCGCTTTTTATTTTTCCACTTTGTGTGCAATCGCATGTTTTGTATTCAGGTATATGGTGTATTGTAGTGTATGTACAGCTGTGTGTGTTTGTGTCATATTGTGCTGACGGGGCTCGGACAGGTAAGAAAGAGCGCACTCATACACTGTGCAACACGTATGATGTCACTGTCTAGACACCTTAGGAAAGGGTAGGTCTCTTTCACCCACTGTCAGCTTGGTAAACCACCCATTGCTGACCCTGAGTCTCCCCTAGGCCTACCTCGGGGTCATAACACTATCTATCTATCTATCTATCTATCTATCTATCTATCTATCTATCTATCTATCTATCTATCTATCTATCTATCTATCTATCCATCCATCCATCCATCTATCTCCATTCCATCACCAGACTGTACTGGTAAATCCAATACTTCTGCTTTTTTGAGGCAGCTGAGGTGAGATAGGCCTTCACCTCACCCTTCAGTATCTGTGGATTGATGTTCTCATCATGTTTCTTTGGTACCCTTCCACCACTCGAAATCCCAGATTGACAGACTACACAAAAGAGCCTCTAATTGTAAATAAATATGTGCTGTAGACACTCAAGCTGTGAGGGCTGAACACAGACACCAGAAACCAGGATTTTAGTGAACAAAACTTGCAGGTTTATTTAGAAAATTGGAGGGAGCACTGGAAAAGACTGTGAAAAACTTCAGCTGGAGTGGTGCAGGAAGTCCAAGGCACAGTGAAGAGGCGAGATCCAGGAGTCTGCAAGGGCATAGCAGGTTAAGGTAGATTCATCTCCATCCGTGTCCTCCAGATGTTCTGAAAATGAGAAGGAAGAACGAAGCACATTAGTTTCAATGCCGCCCTTGGCCTTACTGCTGTGGTAATGCTGAACCTCACGGCACTCCCTGAGGGTGAAGAGCTTACAGTGCTGCTCTGATTGGCTGCCGCCCCTTCCAGCAGCCATGTGCTTTCTGGCAATCCGCAACACTGGGGGTGCTGAAGTGGCGCTGTCCATTCAGCACCCACGTTATAAACGCTGCTGAAAAATGTGTCTCATTCAAGGTTCTCTGTCATGAACTGTTCCAGGATGTATTCCTGCTATGCAGCTAGTTTTCCTAGTTTACCCCATAAAACAAACACTACCAGAGATCAGCTCATTATTTTTTCTCCCCACAATCCATCAGATTCATTCTTTTTCACTGCTCATATAATGGATGGTTTTGATTGCACACACTTTCATCTGACATATTAGCAACCACTCCATGTCCATAATAAAGAATGTTGAGACACACAGCCAATACTAGGAACAATCTGATGACTGACTGCCAGAATAATTTACTTATTTCCTCAGACACTGAATTGATATAATTAATGTTTATTCTAGAGCTAGACTTAGACTTAATATCAAAACCACTAAACTAGTTACTGTCAAGACATCAGCCAAGTTATTTTTATATGTATTTTTACGTTTATATTTATCTCGTCTAGCACACCTTTCTCACCTTCATGAGAAAATGTGCTGAACCTGATATTCAGGCACCAGAAATATTTCCTGGGCTTGATATTACAGCACAACATCAAGACCCTCATGCTAATGTTAGCTGAGTTTAGAAAGTCTCCACACACCAAAGATACACCTTGGAAAGTTGGTAATTACTACATTTTTTTTCTTTATTAAAGTCAAGGACAGAGTTTAGCTGAACGCATTTCGAAAGCAATAAAATTTATTTATTTTTTTTGTTTTCGTGACATAACTACGACTAAAGCATTCATTTGTCCAGAAATGCTAGCAGGGCAAGAAACTGCATATTTAGCACGGCCTGTTCGCTACCTCAGCGTTTTGGAGCTGAAGTATTGTATCACTTCAGGGAAGTATTGCATTTCTTTATGGGAGACAGAAGGTGAATAGCTCATTGTGGGAAAAAAAATAAAAAAGTAAAGTCGCTATTCAGACGTACATACTGTTTGGTACGTACACACTGTTCTTGATCTAACAGCAGAACAACGGCCTACGGAGCAGGAGGCGCACCATCACTAAACTTTAGCACCAGATGGCATGAATAAGTTCAGTTTGTGTAGGAGCGAGTAAGAGAAAGAAAAAAAATAAGAAGACGACAGAGATAAAACACGTTTTCCTCCAAATGTTCAAGAAAATTGGCAAAAAGTCAGCAAAAAAAATTAGCTTCATTAGGTAGAGTTACAGTATGTGACTATTCGGATGAAAATCAACAGGCTGATGCAATCCGAGTTTTCGCCAAACATCAGAACAAATCTGTTCTAATAACCGTTAGCACTCCCACGTCACATTCCCTGATAAATCAATTCAACTCCCAAGACAGACAGACTCGTTTGCTCAGAAGGAATCGAGGAAGCTGATTATGAAGATGAGAAAAAAAAGGCAAACAACGAAATGATTCCCGAGTTATAGCAAAGTGCTGGCGAATTCTCAGATCTGATCAGAAGGTTAGGATTTATTATCTACAGCATCAGTTAGGACAGAAGCGCAGCTGCAAATCGCAGGTTTTATATTAATGGGCTTGTTCTAATATGTGATTGTTGCTATAGAAACGGCACATTTAGAGGGATTTGTATAGTGGATGCTTATGGCGTATGGTGATATGGTGAGATTTTCTCTAAGGAGATGCTCATTTATGGAACATTTTCGGAAGCAGTTGTTTCCAGTCTCAAAAAGTTGATAGGTGTGGTCAATAAAGAGAGGAGATAGGTTGGTGAGGTGAGGGGAAGCCTGTTTACTGCTGCTATAACCTAAATTGAGAACAGGATCTAAACCTGCTTTCCTGGCTTTCCCCTAACATTAAATGTAACTCTAAATGGATGAAAATACATCACTAGAAACACTGCATTCATTGCAAATAATTAGGAGCAGTGGTAGCTTAAGTGATTAAGGCTCTGGGTTGTTGATGGGAGGATTGGGGTTCAAGCCCCAGCACCACAAAGCTCCACTGTTGGGCAATTGAGCAAAGCCCTTAACCCTAGCTCTGACCCCAACTTCCTCAGCTGGGATATGCGAAGAAAAGAATCCGTCTGTGAGGCAATAATAAAGGCTTCATATAATTATTAGAACATGTCACACCACTGTTGATCATTTTCCTCTAACAGCATGCCTCCGAGTGTTTTATTCCTTAATTATCCCTTCACAGTAGTCTCATAGCTGGTTAGCGAGTTACCCAATAAGCACTCTAACTAATTAGGGAGACAGAGAGATTCATATTTCCTGATTCTTTCCTTCCTTCCCGAGCTGGGATCAGCTCATTTAGCGCCATGCCGGAGCGTTGCGCCAGTCGTGAACAGCAGGTCATGCTATGCTGCAGTGAAATCTCAGTATGAAGCCTTAATTGTAGTCTTGCATGCTTAGTCATGATCACCACAAGCTGGCATCACCCCCTGCCAAGTATTTCAATGAGTTGCCTTTTATTGTTCAGCTCTTGTCTCTCTTTCTCCTTCTCGTTCTCGTTCTCCTTCATTCTGATGCAGTCGTTCAAACAAAAGTTTGTCTCCTCAGTTTTTTGGGTTTTTTTTTTGCCAATATTGCTGCATGATTTTGTTTGTTTATTAACATCCAGAAGAAATGGCTTGAGCCAGGATTTGATTGCAGACAATGATATATTTAATTTTGAGATTAAGCATGTGTTGAAATGATTGATTGATTTTAAGTAGCCTTTATTTGTCAGATATACATTACTGTACAGTGAAATTCTTTCTTCACATATCCCATCCTTGGGGCTTGGGGTCAGAGCGCAGCGTCAGTCATGATGCAGTACCCTTGGATCAGGGGGAGGTTGGGGTCCTTGCTCAAGGGCCCAGCAGTGGCAGCTTGACGATGCTGGGGCTTGAACCCTGATCTTCCAGGCAATGACCCAGAGCCTGAACCACCTGAGCTACCACCACCCCATTGATTGATTGATTAATTTATTGAATGATTAATTGATTGATTCATTGATTAACCCTTTTTAAAAGACTATAAATATGTGTATGTGTCACAAATCTTAGAAATAGATTATTGATAAGAGTCGATAAGACAGAGGCTCTCGAGTCTCATCTCTGAATCTTCAGTGCATATGGCAAATGCTTACTGGTTAGAAATGGAAGTGGACTAGCAGACTAGTTGAAGCTACAGGGTTATCAGCATGGCACGTCTGATGCTAGATAAGATCACTCTTAGTTTACATTTCTGGCAACCACACTTATCCAACTTACGATTTATCTCATTTTAAACAACTGAGCAATTGAGGGTTAAGGGCCTTGCTCAGGGGCCCAACGGTGGCAGCTTGGTGGATCTTGGATTTCTGATCAGTAGTCCAACACCTGGACCACTAAGCTTAACCACATCCCTTAATGATAATGACAATGTATAGAGACCTAATTCTCCATCAGTCTGAACAGGTAGCCGGATTCCAGAACATTTTTGAACCACCACCAACTCAGATTTATATTTAAATTTATTTGTATTTATCCAAATGAGCCTGAGGCAACTGTGGCAAGAAAAAACTCCCCATAGATTGTAAGAAGATGAATCCTTGAGAGGAACCAGACTCTAAATGGAACCTTATCCTCATCTAAGTGACCCGTGAGAGTTTGATAATGAATAATGTTCTTTCAACAGTCATACAATCCAAACTTTATTATCTACCAAGTCAGGGCTAGAAAAAAGAACAGTGTACAGAAGCTCTAAACACAGTCATGATCCCAGTTTACTGTCAAAGTGGTGACCGGAGGTCAGACAGACAGACGAGGTTATCATCAGCATATCCAAAAACATTAGTCAAACAATAACAACCAACAAAACAAACAAAACAGAGTAGGAATAGGTAAATTAGTCAACAGCTAATATGGAACGACAGAGATACGGGAAAAGACCGAACCAAGCCAGAACCCAAAACAAATGAGTTACTATGGAGACTGTGACTATGACAGAGAAAGTAATGGTACATTGTGGCATGTATGACTTTGGACAGCAGCCTAGAGGTGTGTCCCAAATCACACGCATATCCAGTATTCTACATCATTGTGAAGTATGACTGGTGTAAGTACTGTGTTCATACTGAATCCAAGAAAAAGAAGAAAAAGAAGAAGAAGAAGAAGAAGAAGAAGAAGAAGAAGAAGAAGAAGAAGAAGAAGTGCTCTTCAAGGTCAACCACAAATTGTGGAATGTTGGATATTTTTGCCGGGTTCTACACACACTAAACACACTGATTAACCATGTCAGGAAGGAAGGTCTAACTTTAAAATAAGGCAATCAGATGTCCATAATTCCAGCATTTGGCAGACACCCTTATCCAGAGTGACATTTTATCTCATTTTATGATTTATCTCATTTATTTTATCTCAATAAGTGGTCAATTGAAGACCCTTTAATCAAAAGAATTAGCTTCTCCTCTCTGAATATGTTCTCACTTACTGTAAGTGACCTCATTATTTTTTTCATTTATATCTTTGTCTATATATATTGTTACAGTATAAATCGGGTAGTCTTTCTCAAATTTGTTCGACAGTAGAAGAGACTTTATGTCATGTGACAAGGCAGAAACAGAACTCGGAATAACGTTCAGGTAATTTTCCATTTGAAGAACATCTGCAAATAAAATTCATCTGCTGTGAAGATCCTGTCTCTAGACATATCCTTCCATTTATCTCTTTCAAATTGACTGAAGCAATATTCAATTCAATTCAGTTTTATTTGTAAGGTACTTTTAACAATGGATATTGTCGTTCAGCAGCTTTACAGATATATAAAAATTCAGAATATTTCAAATCCTTAATGAGCAAGTCAAAGGTGACGGTGTTGAGGAAGGACAATATGAGGAAGAAGAAACCTTGAGAGACTTAAAAAGGAAGCCATGGTCATCTAACACTGGAGAGTGTGATTATAAATCATTTCCCTTCTATACCTGTGTACTATATGCTCAAAAAAGTGCAATTGTATAAGCCAAAAATTCATTGTAGCTTTAACATGTAGTGTGACAGGCGATTGTGGCAAGGAAAAACTCCCTTAGATGGTATGAAGAAGAGGAACCAGAGAGGAACCAGACTCAAAAGGGAATGTCATCCTCACCTGGATGACACCAGAGAGTGTGATTATAAATTATTTTAAACACCAGAGAGTGTGATTATGAACAATGTCCTTTCTGCAGTCATGTACAGTCAGTTGTGTGATACAGATACAGCATATGTAGAACATTAGTGTGTGTATTAATTAGGAGGTTGTTGTCATCCTCGAAGTCCACATAGGGTTGGCATCATTGCTTTGAATACCCAAATCCTCACAAAGCAGAATCCAACTGGAGCCGGTCCATTTCTGGATGCCTCAGGATCCTCACAGGGTTGGCCTCTTCTTACTGAAGGTCTACCGGAGCTGGCATAATCACTAGATGCCTTGGAATGGGGAGAAAATGGGAAACAAGTGGAAAGGAATTAGTGTAGCTAATGTTTTGTCCCATATATACCAGCCCTTTGTTGGCCATGTGGTTTGGTCAGACACCATTGTGTTTCCAGGATCCCATGTTATTGTTATGTTTTGTTACTCATGTTGTATTTGTCCAGTGTTCTGTGTAAGTCTTGTTTTAGTTTCGTTAATAAAGCAGTGCTTCTAATCTATCCTGCTTGTGGGTCCACACACAGGAGATTGTGACTACCATCCTCTGTTGCTGTTTTTTCAGCTGCTCCCTGTTTGGGGTCGCCACAGCGGATCATTGGTCCGCACATTTTGACTTAGCACAGGTTTTTACATCGATGCCCATCCTGACACAACTCTCCCATTTTCAGTAATCTCATTTATCTCAAGTGATGAGAACCAGAAGAAGGGATAGATCAGGCAGGTCTGGAAAGCAGAAGAAGTCCATATCGCTGTTGATGAGCTGCTACTGTAGAGAAAGGCACTCTCCTGGAAGTAGGTCATCTACATACTGGAGAGCATTTAACTGGATGACCACAAGATGAGTGCAGAATGAGTCATCAAAATAGACAAGAAGTTTATTGCAAATAAAACTGTTCATGTCATCTCTAGATATACTATCACACTGATGTCCATTAAGCTAATGGACAGTTACCAAAAGCTCTGAGATACCAAATTTGATTTCTGGAGATTGCAGAAATCAATCAGGTACCTAAGGACTCAAAGTTCTTTTGTTACTTTTAAAGAGAATAAACTGTACTGACCTGTAATTCTTGTCAGCACTTAAATGAGTCCTGAGGAAACTCCATTACACCCCGATTCAAGGACTTCTGAAAAATGAGTCTGCTCTTAGAAGTGTGTGTGTATATATATATATATATATATATATATATATATATATATATATAAAAGTTAAGTTAAAAAATGTTTTATTATATAAAAACCAGACAGCAGGAGAATCTACAATACCAGCATGCTTTAATTCTGAGCGAAGGACATGGTGGTCAGTCACTGAGAACTCAATGACCCGAGTTGGTGTGCGAGTGTGTAGTTCTGTATGCACGTTATGCGCCGTGGAGCCCTTTGACACCAGAAATACGGAGACAAATATTGTGCTGAAAAAGGAAGTGACCTCTGCGTAGGAGTCACATAAGAAACCTTGGTGGAGGTTAAGCACCAGGTGATGAGCAGCATTCAAACGCTCTATAGAGGAGACGAAAAGCTATAGTGTAGCACATGGGGGGGGGGCATGAAGATGAAGAGTCTGGTGGTAAAATTACTAAAGCGTGGGGATGATCATTGGAGTTTGGAAAGTTTGCCAAGAAATCTGAAGGAGTAAAAAAAATAATGTAGCAGTGTGCTGGATGTAGATGTAGAATATAAATATGTGAGGTTAAAGGGGAAGCTGCAGACTTAATGAGCCAAGATTCAGCCATGCAGTAGTGTTTTTTAGGGTCATGTATTCCACTAGCTGGATAAAATTAGTGAAATAGATAATAATAATAAAAAACCAAGCACATGCAGAATGGGTTCTTATAAGAAAATAATAAATTATTGTACTCCAGTTGCTAATTTTTCTACAACACCCAAAGTGTTTTATTCACTTTGCAAACGATTACCACCAATACTTTTCTCATACTTTTTATTCATTTATCGTTAAATGAATGCCGTGAAATGTCCATGAAACAAGCTCTCATTTACATTCTATCAGTCGCAAAGACTCTTTTCTTTCCATCATTGGCCTTTTTTTACTTTTTTAAAGTCAGAAAAATTTGAAAAAGATTTCCGAAAAGCAAAAATAAATAAATAAATAAATAAATAAATAAATCCAGAAATGATGTTTTTGGCCTGAAGAGAGTGAATAGTGAGGATTTGATGAAGTGAATCGATGGGGAATGAGAGCGTCAGTGCGCAAGAGGACAATGGCTACACATTCAGCGTCTCCATAATTATATCCCTCTTCCTGAGCTTTCCCAGTGGAGACCCAGATTGCAAATGAATGATGGTCCAGTGATGAACTCATGATATGGAAAAGAATGTACAATTCACAGCATTCTTCCATTCTGACCACTTTAAACTTAAGCTGCATCCCAAATGACCTACTACACCCTAAGCACTTACACTATGTACCCTAGCGGCTAGTGCATGAATGTTAGAAGGGTCGTATCGCCTCAAATGGAAAATTTTTTTGACTAAAAGGAAGTAGAAGCCGGTTCGATGATGACTGACATCAAACACACGTAACCTGTAGCTAATACGGCAGCTTATGTTTCTAAGGCATCTTTTCCACGGGCGTGTCATCATTTTGTAATTTTTCTCATGATTTTCAAAAAAAATAATCATAATTTAATGAATTAAAAAAGTATTATTTGTATAAATCTAAAAATAAATAAAATTATAAAATAAATTAAAATTAAGTATTATTTTTTATTTTTTTGTTCATTTATTTTTAATATATATATATTCATTCAATTATTTTTCACATTTGATTTCTACATATGATACAACAGATGATTCTTATGTGATTTTTTATGTTATTTTTTTACATGCTTCAACTATTTTTATATGTGAAATGTTATATACGATACATTTATTATTACGTGAATATTTTACACATTATCACACATGTATTTTACCCATGAATCCCTTATTTTCACATGATATTTTATAAATGATTTGTTTATTTTGCAAAGCATTTTTCAAATGATTCACTATTCTCACATATGATATTTCATATACGATTCATATATTTTCACCTGCTTTATTTATTTTCACATATGTATTTGAACTTATTTTTATATGTAATAGAAATAATTTACAAATATTAAATATATAAATCATTTATGTTTACAGTGAGGGAAACAAATTATTTGATCCCCTGCTGATTTTGTACGTTTGCCCACTGACATGAAACGATCAGTCTATAATTTTAATGGTGGGTTTACTTGAAGAGTGAGAGACAGAATAACAACAAAAAATCCAGAAAAATGCATTTCAAACAAAGTTATACACTGATTTGCATTTTAATAAGTGAAACAAGTATTTGACCCCTTTGCAAAACATGACTTTGTACTTGGTGGCAAAACCCTTGCTGGCAATCACAGAGGTCAGACGTTTCTTGCAGTTGGCCACCAGGTTTGCACACATCTTAGGAGGGATTTTGTCCCCCTCCTCTTTGCAGATCCTCTCCAAGTTTCAAGGCTGATGCTTGGCAACTCGAACCTTCAGCTCCTTCCACAGGTTTTCTATGGGATTAAGGTCTGGAGACTGGCTAGGCCACTCCAGGACCATAATGTGCTTCTTCTTGAGCCACTCCTTTGTTGCCTTGGCCATGTGTTTTGGGTCACTGTCATACTGGAATATCCATCCACAACCCATTTTCAATGCCCTGGCTGAGGGAAGGAGGTTCTCATCCAAGATTTGATGGTACATGGCCCCGTCCATCGTCCCTTTGATGTGGTGCATGTTTCCACCTCCATGTTTGACAGTGAGGATAGTCTTCTTGGGGTCATAGGCAGCATTCCTCCTCCTCCAAACCCGCAGAGTTGACTTGCCAAAGAGTTCGATTTTGGTCTCATCTGACTACAACACTTTCACCCAGTTCTCCTCTGAATTATTAAGATGTTCATTGGCAAACTTCAGATGAGCCTGTACATGTGCTTTCTTGAGCAGGGGGACCCTGTGGGCACTGCAGTATTTCAGTCCTTCACAGCGTAGTGTGTTACCAACTGTTTTCTTGCTGACTATTGTCCCAGCTGCCTTGAGATCATTAACAAGATCCTCCCATCTAGTCCTGGGCTGATTCCTCACCGTTCTCATGATCATTGAAACTCCACAGTGTGAGATCTTGCATGGAGCCCCAGACCTAGGGAGACTGACAGTTATTTTGTGTTTCTTCCATTTGCGAATAATCGCAAAACTGCGAACTGTTGTCACCTTCTCACCAAGCTGCTTGGCGATGGTCTTGTAGCCCATTCCAGCTTTGTATAGGTCTACAATCTTGTCCCTCACATCCTTAGACAGCTCTTTGGTCTTGGCCATGTTGGAGTGTTTGATCGATTGCTTCTCTGGACAGGTGTCTTTTATACAGGTAACAAGCTGAGATCTCCCTTTAAGAGAGTGTTCCTAATTTCAGCAAGTTACCTGTATAAAAGAAACCTGGGAGCCAGAAACCTACCATTAAAATTATAGACTGATCATTTCTTTGTCAGTGGGCAAACATACAAAATCAGCAGGGGATTCCTCACTGTACATGCTTCATCTATATTCATAGGGGATTCATGATTCACTTATATCATATAGGAAAATTGACTCTTTTATGATTCAGTGATTCATTTGCTTTCACATGTGATATCTAAACATATGATTCATTTGATTCCATGTGTCATATAGTGGATATTAGTTGGGGTTTTTTCTGAGCAGAATCTGAGTAGTATCTACAGGCAGATGGTCAGGTTTTCATTTAGTCTGAAATATTTCCAGAAGAAAGTAATGCTTTCTTTACCCTCTGCCTCTCTGTCAACATCCCCACAGAGATGACTAGCATGACTATATATATATATATATATAGGATATATTTCATAGATATAGCCGCTAAAGCACTTAGACATCTATTCCAGCATTTTCTATAAATAATAGTGTAGCAAAGACATTTGCATATCTTAATGTCTGTATTTGAGTTCCTCTGTGTGTCTCACTGACCCCTCACCCTGCTAATGTTCCTTTTCTCCCTGACAGTAAAAGCTCAGTGGTGGGAGAGCGCCTGCTGTTATTAGATGTCTCCTTCTGTCTGGTTCTGTGACACAATCTCGTGCAGAAAGCAGTGGGACGCGAGAGGACGAGGCACATCAGCAGCGAACCAGACATGCACTTACACGAACACACACGCTTCACTGACCGCATGCCTGCCAGCGATGACAAGGAGAAAGCAAGGTGTTATCTGATGCTCCTTCTCAGTAAACAGGAGGGTAAAACATTACAACTGGCAACACACATGCACACACACATCTAATCCAACCACATCATCCATAATTTCCCAAAATGATACCTTTCTCATTCACTTACACAACACAAACATCTTCAACACTCATCTCTCTCTCTCTCTCTCTCTGTCTCTTGCTCTTTCTTTCTCTCTCTCTCTCTTTCTCTCTTTCTCTCTCTCTCTCTCTCTCTCTCTCACACACACACACACACACATGTACATTCATACCCACAAGCTTAGCATAAGCTTTTCCCCACTAATACACACTCTCTCATCAACCATCTACAGGAGCTTAGGGATTTAGTGGAGAGAAAAAATGAGATATAATTCTGGCGTGAATTAGAGACGTAGCTTGGAACTCTGCACGCTGATCATGAATGAGGTTTTAGTCAATGATAAAACTGGATTAAAAGATACATAAAAGTCACAATCGCACTCTGTGTGGATGTAAAAGGAGACACTTTAAAGCTCTAAATAGTTAGAGAGAGTTAGAAAAGTGGTTTCTGAAATGAATCATTTACACAAAATAATCTACTGTATTTTACTGTGTACAGGACTATAAAGAAATATGTACATATATACAGCTACATGATACACAAGATTCCTTTATTTTCACACAATTCATTTGACATGTGATTCTTTTCATGTGATTCATTTTCACATCTGATTCTATTTTACATAATCTGCTTTTTCGCTTGTGATTCATTTTCACTTGATTCTCTTTCTGCGATTCTTTTCACACGTGATCTTTTTTACACAGTCGCTTTTCACGTGTGATTTTTCTCCTACAATATTCCTTTATATTCACACAATTAATTTTACAGTTCACAATTAATTTCACTTGTGATTCCGTTCACATGATTCATTTTCACATATGATTCTTTTTACACACTCTATTTTCACTTGTGATTCTGTTCACATGATTCATTTTCACATATGATTCTTTATAATTAATCCATTTTCACTTGTGATTCTGTTCACATGAATCATTTTTACTTGATTCTCTTTCCATGATTCATTATCACACGTGATTCTTTGTACATGTTTGCTTTTCGTGGTTGATTTTTTTCTCTCCACAAGAAAATCTGATCTGTTTTCACGTTTGACACTTTTCACGTGAATCATTTTCACTTGAATCTTTTTCTGTGATTCTTTTTACACAGTTGCTTTGCACATCTGATTTTTTTCCCACAAGATCCCTTTATTTTTATATGATTCATTTTATATGTGATTCTTTTCACACAATTAATTTTCATATCTGATTCTTATTTTTACACAATCTGTTTTCATTTGTAATTCTGTTCATGTGATTCAATTTCACTTGATTCTCTTTCCGGGATTCATTATTACACGTGATTCTTTGTACACAAATGCTTTTCAGGTGCAATTCCACCCCCACCCCCCACCCCCACCAGATTCCTCTATTTTCACACAATTAATTTTCACATAAGATTCTTTTTTAAGCAATCTGTTTTCACATGTGATTCATTTTCACACATGATTCTTTTTTACACAGTCTGTTTTCACATGTGATTCATTTCACATGATTCATTTTTACACATGATTCTTTTTCACATAATCTGTTTTCACATATGATTCTTTTTTACACAGTCTGTTTTCACATGTGATTCATTTCACATGATTCATTTTTACACATGATTCTTTTTCACATAATCTGTTTTCACATATGATTCTTTTTTACACAATCTGGTTTCACATCTGATTCATTTCACATGATTCTTTTTTACATATGATTCTTTTTTCATGATTTGTTTTCACTGTTGATTGCTTTCACACAGTTGCTTTTCACGTGTGATTCTTTCCACATGCTTCATTTTTACATGATTTTTTTTCACAGATGATTCATTCATTTTTCATATGATTTTTTTTTTCACACACATGATTCATTTTTCACATCTGATTCTTTTCACATGTTTCATTGTGGTGTTATTTCCCGCTTATTCACTAGATGCTACGTCTTTACATCACTTCCACGCAACACATCACTGGCTCTTTACACTAGAAAATATCTCAGTTTATAAAATACATGTCCAGCTGAAGTTTTGCCTGAACACACTGACATTTTCAGTAGACAGAAGACATACTCGCGGTCAGCGAAGCTCCTCATGGCCGTCACTGCAGGGGGTCGCTTACTCTGAGCAGGAGGTCCATGCGATGACCCCAAGGGTTCCACACTCCCTGCTGAAGAGATCAGAGAGCTCATTTATCAACTCATATCCAAACACACACACACACACACACACACCACTCACAGTCAGTATGTTAGAACTGTGACTCAGTAAAGAAGATAATCTTGTTCCCTGTGAGTGTGTGTGTGTGTGTGTGCGTGTGTGTGGACTAACTTTGAAAACCCCTCCGATGCATTAAGTGTCTCCTCACTCGCCTTTAAATCCCTCCCCCTTCAAGCACTTTGGTTTTAAATAGATCATGAACTCTAAATGACACATAATGGCCAGCTTGCTAAATTCAGCACTTTTTTCGTCTCAAGGGAAGATTTTCCAGCAGCAACACACACACACACAATGATTGCACATGCAATGATTCACAGCAATATAGTAAATGCATAGAATGATGTAACAAGAAATGACTAATTCATAAATATGTCATGTAAAATCAGTGAACTATAGATTAAAGATTTGGTGAAAATAAACAAAACCTAAAAATGATGAGGAAATTTATGAAGCATAAATAAATCAATGAATAAATAACTGGTATAAATATGATGTTAAAATACATGAATAAACAGCAGGAGTCACATGAATCTTTTACATTAAATGAACCATAAAAATTAATAAATAATAAATAAATATAAATAAACCACGCCAACGTAAATAACCACGTTTAAAAAGGATGAGAAAATAACGAATCATTTAATTATTATGTGAATATATTTTTTTTATTAATCATCAAAATAAATAATCATTTGTAATATAAAAATAATAACATAAAAAATCATAAATGTTTCATCTTTATATATAAATCAAGCAAAAATAAATTAATTATTTCCTCCAAATATAGTCGCCTAACACATCCACACTATTCCTTATGTAAAAGTTATTATATAATATAATAATAATAATAATAATAATAATAATAATAATAATACTAATAATAATATAATTATATAGTAATTATATTGCCAAAGTTTTGGGACACCCCTCCAAATCACTGAGTTCAGGTGTTGTTTTTCAGGGGTTGGGCTCGGCCCCTTAGTTCCAGTGAAAGGAACTCTTAATGCTTCAGCTTCATACCAAGACATTTTGGACAATTTCCTGCTTTGTGGGAACAGTTTGGGGATGACCCCTTCCTGTTCCAACATGACTGCACACCAGTGACCAAAGCAACGTCCATAAAGACATGGATGAGTGAGTTTGGTGTGGAGGAACTTGACTGTCCTGACCTCAACCACATAGAACACTTTTGGGACCTTCTCATCCAACATCAGCACCTGACCTCACAAATGACCAGGAACGGTCAAAAATTCCCATAAACACACTCCTAAACCTTGTGGAAAGCCTTCCCAGAAGAGTTGAAGATGTTATAGCTGCAAAGGGTGTCTTAACTCTATATTACATTTCTGTGCATGTAAAAGCACACATTCCAATACTTTTGGCAATATAGTGTACGTGGACTTTGAAGTGTTCTTCGGATCCATTTGCTTGTTTTATCCACACCGTCTTGTGCGAATCCCCGATGGATCGGCCGTTTTATTTATTTTACTTTCCTTTTTTGTCTCTGTAACGTTACACAGAAACTTATTGAAGAAGTTTATTGAATTCACAGACGAGGAGAGTGGAGTTGTTGCTGTGGTAACCCCGGACTTTAAAGTTGTTTAGTTTTGAGTTGAATCATAAAAATATCATATCTCTGTTTTCTAAATCCACATTACAACACATTTCTACACTCGGGAGACCGTTATATAAAAAGGTACTCTTTTGTTGAACAAAAACGTGACTCAGCACAGACAGAAGGGTAAAATATTGAGAAAAAGATGTTTTCTAACTTATCCAGATTAATTTCAAGCTAAATGAGAGCTATTTGTGGAAATCTACAACTCACATAACTGCATTTTACATCATTTTTCTAAATCTGTGTGGTATTTTGAGTCTAGGGACTATGAATAAATATCGATGCTATTTAAATCGGTGTACAATGTTTTAAATGCTTCGATGTTAGGTGATTATACAGTACATTGAGAGATCCGTTGATGAAGAGCATGTCAGGATGACATCATCATCATCATCCTCATCCACATGCTTGAGGTCAGTGGTAGCTCAAGTGGTTAAGGCTCTGGGTCACTGACCGGAAGATTGGGGTTCAAGCCCCAGTACTGCCTGAGCAAGGCCCCCAACCACCCTGCTCCAGGGGCACTGCATCATGGCTGACCCTGTGCTCTGACCCCAACCCCTAAGGATGGGATATGTGAAAAAAGAATTTCACTGTGCAGTAATGTATATGTGACAAATAAAGACTACTTATGCTTGTGTTGAAAATCTGGATGTAGAAGTGCTTAAGGATCGGGAATGTGTGCAAATTAGTAAGAAAAAAACTGCATTTCCATCCTGAGCTCTAGAGTGGCTTTGAGTTCTTGGCAATTTTAACAGGTTTCTAGTGGGATTAGGAGACGTGATCTGGCCCGTCAGCTTGTGTGTGTGTGTGTTCACAGCTGATATGTTTCGGGATCATGCACTCACACAGGCTGGAAAATGAAAAGTGCCTGAAGTGTGTTTTCACATGTAATAAATTGCAGCGAGCGCTGATACCGGTGCGGTTCGGGTCCTGCCGAGGGTTCAGCGGTTCATTTCCTGATTCTCATAACTCCATTACACCTGTGACTTCTATATACATGTAAATATTAACTCCCTCTGGCATTTCACCTGGTTTGCCCTTGCACTTATTCCACAGACAAACACACACACACACACAAACACACACACACACAGATGATAAAGGTTAATTTTCTATAACAGAAGCACTGACAGTGGTTCCAGATGCAGTATGAACCCAGCTTCATATAAATGGGCGTGTTGTCGTCTGTCATCGTTTATATAGTAGCAGATCCTTCATAGGGATTTGTAGAGTGACCTCACAATACAAAAATTTTTCTGTCAGGAAGGAGTCTCCAGTGTCAGTCAGAGTCAGTCAGAGGAACATCTTTATCTTTGACGGTCTATTCCCTGTAGTTACATTGTAATTACACATTTTTTTTATGTAATAAGTAATATGATCACCATAACGTGTTGTAAAGATAAAGTCCAGGATTGGAAGTAGGACTGGAAGTCTGGGATTGGAACTGGGAATAAAAGTGAGAAGTGAGATTGGAACTAAAACTGAAGGTGAGATTGGTAGTCTGGGATTAAAGTCTAAGATTGGAATTGAGGTTGGAAGTCTGGGATTGAAACTGGTATTGGAACTAAGACTGGAAGTGGGATTGAAAGTCTGAGATTCAAAGTGTGAGATTGAAAGTGACAAAAAGACAAAGACAGATAAAAGATAAAGACAAAGATTGGAAGTGAGATTGAAAGTCTGGGATTGGAACTGGGATAAAAAGTAGGATTGGAACTAAGATTGGAAGTGATATTGAAAGTCTGGGGTTCAAAGTCTGAGAGTGGAAGTGAGATTGAAAGTCTGGGATTGGAACTGGGATTAAAAGTAGCATTGGAACTAAGATTGGAAGTGGGATTGGAAATGAGATTAGAAGTGGGATTGGATGTAGGACTGGAAGTCTGGGATTGGAACTGGGAGTAAAGTCGGATTGGAACTAAGATTGAAGGTGAGATTGGAAGTCTGGGATTCAAAGTCTGAGATTGGAAGTGGGATTAAAGTCTAAAACTGGAAGTGAGATTGAAAGTCTGGGATTGGAACTGGGATAAAAAGTTTGATTGGAAGTGGGATTGAAAGCCTGAAATTGGAAATCTGGGTTTGCAAGTGATATTGGATGTTGGATTGGAACTGGGATTTAAAGTGGGATTGGAGCTAAATTTGGAAGTGGGATTGGAAGTGGGTCAGACCTACATGCAATCAAATTGATTATTTTCAATACACATATATTATTTAGTAAATTTGAGAATTCAGCTTTCTTCATGTTTTCCCAAGGTAAATTAACATTTTCAGCCACTTTTAACCCTTGAGACACTGATTCCTGGATTTAGCCCGGGATTGCAAAAGGGGTTTGGAGAATGGAGTCAAGCTGTAAAAAAAAAAAAAAAAAACAGACATTATGAACAATAAATCACTCTTAAAATAAAATTCCTATTACGTTTGTGTGGGATATTTTTTGCTATATCATTCCTCACCTAGTCACACCTCTGTGACTAACAGCAGAAAATCATATGATTGGCGTTTAAAGCTCACACCTCTTCCCCTTCACTTCGTACGCTAGACATTTCCACCCGGAGCTGTGGTTAGGGTTAATTAGAGCTCATAAGAGTTTAGTACATGTGCTGATATTAATGTCTACAAATATTCCTCCCCACCCTGCACAGCACCTTCTGATCTCACTAATTAGATCCCTGCACTTTTCCTAAAGAAACCGAGCTAATTAGTGAAATCAGGAGGGTGCTGTGTAGGGAACGAGGACCTGCCGAGACGCTCTGCATGGATGTCACTGAAACACTGCTGCTACCGGACTCTGTCGCTTTAATAAGCCGTCTCATGTTCATTAAAGGCTTTAGGAAGTGGTTTCAGTATTGTTTTGGTTTTGTTTTCTTTCCCTTTTTTGCACAGTAAAGTCTTGGAACATGCTCATTATACCAGTGTCCCCACCGGCTTATTAGAAAATTACCCCAGGGCTGAAGAGAGTGCACTTAGTGGCAAAGTAAACAAAGCAGACAGATTGTGGTGGATGGACTGCTCTCTTATTATTCACCAACTGGATTATGCAGTCTAATAATAATAAAAACGTGCTGTGTTGTATATTTTTATGGAGGGGAAAAAATGTTGTTTGCAATTGCTTGGATGTTTAATGATTCAAGCTTCCTGTGGAGGACCTGCTTGATTTTGTATTTTTTTTTCCTAAATAAGAAACACTTTAACTGTTCTCCAAGAGCAACAACATTTCGGTTAGATAGCTGAAGAATCTTTTATTAATAACTTATAGGGTTTTTTTTTGGAAATATTTATGAAATAATAAAATAATAAAATAAATAAACAGATGAACAAACAAATAAATTAAACAAACAAACAAACAAACAAATAAATAAATAAATAAATAAATAATTGTTTTTTTTTGCATTTTAATTTGAAACATTCTAGATGTCATGATAAACATTAAAAACTTTAGAAAATAATAGAAAATAATACATAAAAATATATCACACTCCAGAATGCAATAAAATCCAAAAACACAAATTCCCCTGAAGGTCCTGTGTAATTTTTGTGTGTTATTATTTTGCCAATTTATTGATTTATTAATGTATTAATTTTTTTGTTTCTGTTTATTTATTTATTTAAAATGTATGTATGTATTTATTTATTTAACTATTTATTACTTTTTCTTGCTTACAGTACATACCTAATTGGTCAAGCTCATATAACCTTTTTCTTGTTTTATTTATTTATTTATTTATTTTTGTTATTTTTGATTACAGTACATAAGTAATTGGTCAAGCTTATATAACTTTTTTCTTTCTTTCATTTATTTATTTATTTATTTATTTATTTATTTTTATTTTTTATTTTTTTCTTACAATACATAACTAATTGGTCAAGCTCATATAATTTTATTTTTATTTATTTATTTATTTTATCACTGAAACATCATCATTTATCTTTGGAAATAGGTTATGATTTACACACACAAAAAAATTAAAATTACAATTTGTCCCATCATTTTCTTTCCAATACACACTGAGTAACAATACACACAGTGTCCTAATGTACCTAATGAAGTGGCCAGCTCGTCGTATTAAAGTATATTTCCTTTCCATTTCAGAAGTCTCTGATAAGATCTTCTGGAAGACCCACAGCCAGGGTTTGAGAGCGAAGGCTGTTCATCTCCCTAGAAAGTTCTCCAGAATGAGATTCTCTTCACACTGCCTCGAAATCCGGCTCTTTAATCCATGAACGATTTTTTTTCTCTCTAAAGATATTCAAAAAGCAAGCAGAGCTGCATAAAGGCAGTCAGATCTGACTGTATTTCAAGTTTTGCTAAAACACGACGCCAGCCAACTCGCTCCAGTCTTCACTCACGTCTTTAATCAGCTGCTATCTCAGCACCACGCTCCGGACTGCTTTCTATCTTCTCTTAGCAACGTTTCTCCCATTTCAAAAGAAGAAGAAAATAAATTGGCTGAATAAATGAGCTGGTGGACTCAGAGCAGTGATAATAAACATTTAATTGGCTTTTTTTTTTTTTTTTTTACATAAAAACTATCACTGTGGTCACATTTTTTCACTCCAGGTCGATGAAATACGATAAAACAATGATCCTACAAACGTACATGAATATAAATCGTTTCTATAGTAACGGCTCATTCGCATGGGGATGGATAGCTGGATGCTCTGGGATTAAAAATAATTAAGTGTTAAAGTTTCTATAAAGATGGAGAACAGGTTCACCTGGACAGTATAAAAATAGCCCCACTTTGTCATAATTTAACTTAGGAAATAGTTCAGTTTGTATATGGTTTTAACTTTATAGAATTAAATAGAATCATTCTGTCTGCTGCTGAAATTTAACAAACTGCTCATCTTTTAAATCCCGTACATTTTCTTTTCCTGACCATCAGCATTCCCGTGTTTGTCGCTGCCCTATTAGCGGAGTCCAGTGCTGTTCTCCCATTGGTCGATTTTAGATGAGCTTTGTATTAGCACTCATGCTCAGAGATTTTACAGACACTGTTGAAAAAAATACATGGTTTTATTGTAGCCTGTGAAAAGGCTCGATATAGAACCTTTTATAGGCCCATTGGTTCATAACTTGGTAAAATAACAATTTAGCTTCTATATAGCATCTATCTAGAACCTTAAAGGGTTTTATCAGGTCCTGACCTCAACCTGATAGAACACCTTTGGTATGAATTAGAGTGGAGACTGCGAGCCAGGCCTTCTCGTCCAACATCATTGCCTGACCTCACAAATGCACTTCTAGAGGAATGGTCAAAAATTCCCATAAACACACTCCTAAACCTTGTGGAAAGCCTTCCCAGAAGAGTTGAAGCTGTTATAGCTGCAAAGGGTGGGACAACTCCATATTACATTCAAATGCATGGAAAGGCAGATGTTCCAAAACATTTGGCCTAAGAACAATAAGGTTTTCTAGAAGCATGTAACAGCATGTGAGTTCTATCCCTTTCTTAACAAGCACAAAGCCAGATTTTCACACACCAATATATCAAAAAATGAATTCTACACATTAGGGTTAGTTTTTTGTTTCTGCCATGTTGAACACCGCAGCCAGACATCAGGATTTTGTTCAGCTTGTACTTCTGTACTGAGCCTTTTCATCAACTCTCGCCTCATGTCATTTCTCACTTCCTCTATTGTTGTGCGGTTTGGCTACGGTACTCGCAGAACTTAATTAAATGCGCTCGAGTCTTGCATCCTGGGAAACCCACAGAGCATCGAAGCAGAGCCTGAGATTCCTGTATATAAAACTTTTTTGTTAAAAAAAGTGTTTCAAGTGAGTGTGTATGTGAACATGTGTAGTAATTATAGTTAGCTTTGCTTTGCTAATCTGATTTTTTTTTTAAAAATGGTATGAAAGTAAAAAAAATTGACTTATTGGGTATTTCGCAACCAGTTTTCACAGATTAGCGAATTTGTGTTTAACTCATTATGGAGTTTTAGGAGCATAAACATTGGAGAAATTAATAAACAGTAACACTTATCGAGGTACGAGTGCCGTTTATGTTGGGTGTGAATTTTGGTCTCTGTTTTGTTGTAGTTTTAGGAAAGAGAATTGTTTTTTATTCGAGTTAACTCTATAACGCTAAGCGTATCATATTTGTTACATGAGTTTCTGAGAATCGCACATCACCTACATTATCCATACTTTCCTGAACAACTGGGTGTATACAATTTCAGACTTGTCTTCTAACCCTCAGGGGATTTATCCAATTTTTACATGTCGACTAGGGGAAAGTCCATCTCTCTCTAAGCAAGAAGAGAAACTGTTTTCTTTTTTTAAGAAACCAAAAGAAATGTTTGAAATATTGCAAATACAATGAACAGCCTTTGGTTTTGCTCTAAAATAAATATTATTGTGGTCAATAAATTGCCATAAACACCTGATGTGACAAATATAATACAAAACCATATGTGTAAATGCTTATAATTTTTTCTTATTGGTACAAAGACAAATGTAAATAAATAAATAATTTTTTAAATAAGATAAATACATTTTAAAAAATAAAATAAATATTTTTTTAAATAAAATGAAATAAAATAAAATTAATACAATTTTTTTAATTAAATTAAAATAAAATAAATAAATAAGTTAATAAATCAAATAGAATTTTCTCTCAATTATGCTAGCTTTTTTGGTTTAAAACAGTTATTTTTAATTTTTTTTTTTTTTTTGGCCTCAGTCTGTTTGAAGTTTTAATTGTAATTCATAATTAATTAATGGTGTCCTATTATCCTGGCAATTTTTAATTAAATAAATAAATTAATTAATTTCCTAGTAGTTCATTAAAGTTATCTAGTTATCATGCTAATTTTCTCACATTCTATCACAATTTTGAGCAAACTCCTGTGCTGTGTGTCTCATCTCCATATTGTTATTTCACTTCATCTTCTACAGTACATAACCCCCTGCCTTTACTCCCAGGTCATAACAACTGCAGTGTTCATTTCACTGATGTCTTTTAAATCTAATTCTACAAAAAATCAGGCCACACATCACAATGCCTGCTAGTATAATTATATGACACTTTGTACATATTTGTATACAGCATTAGAGCTTTATGAATGTTATTAGAGGTTATAATAATGCTTACAAGGAGTCTTTAGCGGCTGCGTGTGCAAGAACTGCAAAAATCAGGGATTAATAACAGAAAATCAACTGCTGATCTAATCAGTGGAAAATGCTCCAGCGTTTAATTTGTCCTCAGGTGCGATTCATCATATCTGATATTCTCCAACTCTTTCAGGATCCCAGCATCTGTTTCGTTTTAATGAACTAATGGCAATTCTCCAGCTTTGGAACATGTTACGCTGCACCATACAATGAAGACAAAGAGCTTTCATCTAACATTATAATATCTGGTGCTGGGATTTAATACAGTCATTTGGTTGGTAGCATCCCATTTACATGTATTTATTAGTTTTTAAATATCTTAATATTTCGACTATAGGACCTTTAAATAGGTCCTATGGTTGAAAGACCTTCTTCTTAAAGAAGAGGAAGGTCTTCATACGTCATTTAAAGACAGCCAGTGACTCAGCTGTTAGGACATCTAGGGGAAGTTCATTCCACGACCTTGGCGCCAGAACAGAGAAGAGTCCTGACGTATTTCTACCTCTTACCCTGAGAGATGGTGGGATCGGTCGAGCAGTGCTAGTAGATCTGAGGGATCGTGGTGCAGTGCGAGGATTAATAAGTGGAACCTCGGCATATGAATTTAATCCGTTCTGGAGGTGAGTTCTTAAGGTGAAAATTTGTATTGTGAAACCAATTTTCCCATAAGAAATAATGTGAATGCAGATAATCCGTTCCAGCCTCCCAAAAATATGACCAATACGAAGTGTATGTAAACTTTATGGCTGCTTACAAAGAATTGACCCCAAGCCAAGCATTCCATGCCAAGGGTCCTCACAGGAAGTCGTACCACCAAGCTTGGGCTAAAAATAGATCAGACCACCCACACCACCAATCTGTCAACATAAAAACATCCAAAAAATCACCTAGCATTTGAACACATGGTATCGTGGTTTCACTCTTTTAAAACAGCTTTCACAGACTGAAAAAAATCTTTTGTAAACTCGCTTCAGTTGGCTTCACTTGGCTTTCCACTGATGCTAACAAATTTTGAGCGGCTTCCGGACATATGCGCAATTTAGCCAGCATTCAGTTCGGTTTGGTTCATTCATATGCCTGAAATGCTTCGTATTTAAAATAAAATTTCAATTCTTAAGGTGAAAATTCATGAGGGAGGGCATTCGTATGCCGAGGTTCCACTGTTAGAGCTTTAAGGTAAGAAGGTGCTGGTCCATTTGTGGCTTTGTAGCAGGGTTTAGGAATGAAGAGTGTGAAACAAGGTCAGATTATGGAAAGTGAATGTAGGAGCAATATGAGACCTCAAACTACACAACCCAGGATTCCCTTTACCTGGGGTTTACTAGGACCCAGGGGAAATATTTCATATTTCATCACAATACACACTGTGCCATCATTAATCACGATATTTATATTATGTCATCATATTGCCTCAGGCTAGCTGTAGCATCTAGTATCAGGTCCTAATTCACTACACACACTTTAAAATCTGTGTATTTGTCATGTTGTGATCTTGGAACCTTAACAATCTTTTTTCTTTTTTTTCTACCCCTGATCAATATAATATTAGCCTCACTCTTCCGGCACCTTTTTTTATTTAATTACAGCGTCCCTGCTCTCCTCTGCAGAGGTAGAAAACAGATGATTAATTAAACGCATTCTACCTGGCCCCTTGCTGAGATTAATTAAAGACCTCAAGACCAAAATTCCCACTCCAGTTCAACTTATCCTGTAATTACTGGCTAACAAAGAAAGTGCTATTTTTTTAGCCTCAGTAACATGCTGTGATTTCACACAAGGTTCTCGAGTGAACCCTGAATTTAAAAAGAAAGCTAATCTTCGGTTATCAAGAACATTATTGTAAGACTCATTTAATGATTCATGTGATGTTTTCAATCACTGGATAATAATCATAATAATTTAAAAAAAAAAAAAAAAAAAAAAAAACAGTAGCTGAGGCAGGTGTGGGCTGCATGTTGAAAAAAATATGGCTGGAAAAATTGAATAAATCTAAATATATTTAATATTTAATTTTTAACTTTATTTAGGTTTAATGAAGATCTTCTGGATAGAGAGAGATGTGTTTTGGTTTAACGTTAAATTTATGAGAGAGGAAAATAAAGAAGGTGAGGGAATAGCTACAGTGCAGAATATTTATTTATTTATTTATTTATTTATTTATTTATTTATTTAACCAGAAGAACATTTCCATTCTCCCAAATAAATAAATAAATAAATAAATAAATAAATAAATAAATAAATAAATAAAAATAATTGGAATCATTGGCCAATTTCTGTGGTATAAAAAAGGAAAAAAAAAAAACAAGTTGGGGACATGTAACTGGAAAAAAAAAGTCAACTCCAGGGTTAATTGTTTTCCTGTAAGAGCATGACATTTTAAAGACATGATGTTTTTTATTTCTCCTTAAGCATAATTTTTTTTATCATGTTTCCATAAAAACATGAGCCTTGAAAGCTGTTCAGACCTAAGAGGCCAGACTTTCTTTCTTTTTTAGCCTTTCACACTAAAGGAATTGGTTGTAAAAAAAAAAAAAAAAAAAAGAAAGAAAGAAAGAAAGAAAGAAAGAAAGAAAGAAAGAAAGAAAGAAAGAATAGGAAATTAAAAAATAAATTAAAAAAGACGATGAGCACAGAGGTTAAGGAGCAAAAAAAGTCAGATGGGAAAAAAAAACAAGAATCGATAAAGAAACGCTTAGAAGAAAACAACTTAGAGCAAAGGGAAGCGTTCCAAGCAAGCTGGAGAAAGAGACAGCGAGATTGATTTTCTGTAATGCTCTCTCTCTCTCTCTCTCTCTCTCTCTCACCGCTCCTTTCATCCTCAGAGATTTAGGCCAAATCTCATCACTCAAATTGATTAAACCACATAATCAAAAGCTTTGTTTAAGATTCACTAACACAGCATTCATATTCCCGGCGCATGTTTGATCAAGAAAGCTTAGGATGGATTTTTATTTTTTTTTTTCTTCACAAATCCACCCTGGAAGTGCGATAACTTCTTTTACTACATACAAATACATTTAGCTGAATTGCAGGTTGAGACTGAGGAACTGGGAGTAGATATAAAATGTCACCATTGTGAACTAAAAGAGGAGAAGAATTAGGAAGAAGAGCCTCAAAATAGGGAAAATGTTAGGATATTTTGGAAATGCGTAAAGGAAATTAGGAAATTTTCTTTTCGGAAATTAAGTGCAGGATATTTATTTATTTATTTATTTATTTATTTGTTTGTTTGTTTGTTTGTTTGTTTGTTTGTTTGTTTGTTTATTTATTTATTTATCAGAAGAACATGTTGCCATCTTACTGATTGGTCATGAACAATCCAAAGTCATATATATATATATCGTGATTAATCTTCCCGTCACCATGTTCTACCATTCCCCCCGAATTTCCCAGAAGACAACTGGTTTTATAACGGAAACTTTCTTCTTGTTTCATTTGTTACATCAAAATGTCAGTATTGTGAACTGAAAATTAGAAGAATTAGAAAGAAGAGCCTCAAAATAGAGGAGGAAAATATTAGGATATTTTGGAAATGCCTAAAACAATTAGGAAATTTTATTTATTTATTTATTTATTTATTTATTTATTGCTTTTATTTATTTATTTATTTATTTATTTATTTATTTATTTATTCAGCAGAAGAACACATTGCCATCCTCCCGATTGGTGATAAACAATCCGAAGTCATTTATATATTGTGATTAATCTTCCCGTCACCATCTCCTACTATTTCCCCTGAATTTCCCAGAAGACAGCTAGTTTTATAGTGGGATTTTCCCATTATAGTGGGAACTTTCTTGCTTTCTCATGTTGTAAATCTCGAATAATAAATATCACAGTAACACTGGAATGGCTCATAAAATTCAGCATTTTCACACCAGTTCACAGCTAGAATTCATACCAGACCCACAGCATAGGGGGAGTTGTATGTTACAAACGCAGAGACATACACACAAACACATACACACACACACACACACACACACACACAAATGTGCACCACTGTATATTAAACACTAGCTAGAACACAAAAATAAAACAATTCAGACTAAAGAGAGATAGGAAACTAAGAGCATGTGTATACTGAACAGAAATAATCCTGTATGAACTCAGTGAATGAACGATTTTCTTTAAAGCAAACTTACCTAGGTCCTTTATTTCCGAAGACTGCCCCATTCAAGGTTATTGGTGTTAATAGTTGAACAAATAATATGTTAAAACTTGTATTGTGTTATATTATCCATCCTAAGGCATGGATGCTTGGTAAGTCATGGCACTTGCCCATTTCGAGAGTGACCACTCAATGCTACCTTAACCAAGCACTCTGTAGAATGACGTAAATGATAACCATCAATCAAATTGGTGTTTCATCTGTCAGTAGATGCAATCAAGGAAAAATGAATACAGTATGATATGGTGGTGTAGCAGGTCATGGTAGTGTCTGATCCAGGGTCCTTGGGTCAATCCTGAGCCTGGGTTACAATCTGTGTGGAGATTTTTGTGTCCAGGTGTATTTCCTCTAGGATACTGTATTTCCTCTTTCCTCAGCTTCCAAAAGTGTTGGCACAACTTGTCCATACTTATGACACTTTCCCTCTAGATAACCCTGGATCACACTGACCTCAGATTCAGGATGTATTCCTGCCTATAACTTTAAATCCAAGACATTTCGTAATTACAAATTGTATAAAAACCCATTAAAGCTGTTGGATTAGAAGCAGACCAAGAGTCATTCAATTCTCTGCTCCATAATGAACTACAGTACTTATCACTACAATCGCCCTCACTCCCAGGACTCCTAATAACATACACCTGTCTCAAATCACTGGTTCACTACAAATACACACATCTCACATATCACTCCTAGCTAATCAGTAATAAGCTTTTATTTTTGAGTGCACTCTAGTCTCATTTTGACTAGAGGTGGTGAGGCAACAGCATAAGAAATCAGGCCAAAACAGCAAAACAGATGGATAAACAATCAGTCTACTGTCTATTCTTGAGAAATATTTCTTATACTGACTCTGTCTCTGTCTCTGAAGCCAGCCATCTTTTCTATCAGTTCAGAAATAACAGTGTAATTCACTTAAGAGGTGTTAGCGTGTGAGCCAGGTCAGGGCACCAAGAAGTAAGAAATCCAGAAGGCTCTCCTGAGTTAGTAGACAGGAGACTTGTTTGATCTCTTTTGATTTTTGATATGTATCTCACCAAAGGGAAGAAACTTCAAAAACCTCAGGAGGCAGCATAGGTATAGGACATCCAGACTGAGAAGGAGAACCATGGGGGCAGAAGTAAGCTGAGCCAAACAAAGTGATCACCTCTGACCTTGGTGTATCACAAGTAATAAGAAATACAACGTTTATGGCATTTGGCAGACAGCCTTATCCAGGGCGACTTATATTTACATTCAGAACTGATGGCTAAGGACTTTGCTCAAGGACCCAGCAGCAGCTTTTGCATTTTTAATTTTTACATTTATAGCATTTAGGAGAAACTCTTATCCAGAGAAACTTTATTTTTTATTTATACAACTAAGCAATTAAGGGTTAAGGGGCTTGCTCAAGGGCCTACTGGTGGCACCTTGGTGGTTCTGGGATTCAAACGCATAACTTCCCAATCAGTAGTCCAACACCTTACCCAGCTTGCTGGTCCTGAGATTTGAACTTGCAACTTTCAATCAGTCGATCAACACCTTAAGTACTGAGCTACCACTAAATACAACATGTTCAGAGACAGCCATAGAGTTTAAAAAGGTATCTTGAAGAGTATTATGAAGTATCTCTTTTGTTGGTCACCTGAATTATGCTTGGATTTGTCTATCTATCTATCTATCTATCTATCTATCTATCTATCTATCTATCTATCTATCTATCTATCTATCTATCTATCTATCTATCTATCTATCTATCTATCTATCTATCTATCTATCTCACAAATACTTGACTCCTGTCCTAGATAATAGTCAAAGGGGTATTCCTATATACTGTATACAGTATATAGAGAAGATATGACATACCAATCAATAAGTGATGGGTATAGCATGGGATAGGATGAGACCATACTCACAGGACAGCTAAAAATATGGTTGTGGAGAGAGCAAAACATAACCAAGACATGATGGATAGAATATATCAGCAGCAGCTGCCTTAATTAATTATTGATCCTTTCTTCACATAATCCCTCTAAGTTAGGAAGATGGGGTCGGAGTTCGGGGTCAGCCATGATACAGCACCTTTAGAGCAGATAAGGTTAATAAGGGCCTCACTCAAGAAGCCTAGAGTGGCAGATTATAGGTGCTGGGTCTTGAACCTGTGACCTCTGATAAGTTACCCAGAGCCTTGAGCATTGCCCTTGTTTTATGATGTTCCAGACAAGGGCTACTTGCAAGGCAAGGGTGTTTGGTGGGGTGTGGAACCTGGCCATTTCAGGACAGACCTGAAATATCAATATCAGAGTTCAGAGAGGTGGATTTGGGTCTGGTTCCGCTATAGGGTTCTTCCTCATGTTCACTCAAGGGGTTTTTCTTCACTCTTTCCTATGATTAAGACAATTCTGCAAAGATACTTTTTGATCATGTCAATTGTGAAAATCCATTTTAATTGAATTAGTGTGTTATACTACTAAGTACCATCATTTAATCCAGTTCTTCGGGTTTAGTCATCCTTCTTTTGTGCCTAGTTTCTGGTTATTTCTGGGAAACTTAAAATTACATGTAAATGGATTCACAAAAGCCAATTTGTGTAAAATTCTATGAACTGTTAAGGCTACAGTAAAGGCCAGGGTTAGCTGTCAGAGCTTTTCATATTAAAATTCCTATTAATTCTCCATAATTTTGGGTTGTCTGCATTTATACATGACTTTTAGAGTCTATTCTCTCAGATGGCCAGCTGTGGGTCTGGGAAGCTCCTTTCTTTTACACCATACAGAAATGGCAGGTTGTCTCTATTTCCCAACTGTGAAAGAGAGGCTGTTGAAAGAGGTTACATGACAGCTCACCTTTCACAAAAGTGCTGCTCTATTCCCCAATTTTTCAGCTTTTGTGGCAGAGAAGCAATCAGACACAGCGGAAGAGAATGGCGTGCCATGCTGTAGTCTGGCTAAGGAACACTTTAAGCATCCCAAAAGAAGAAAGGTGAGAAAGAAAAGGAGGGTGAGCAGCCTGAACAATGATTACCTTAAACTTTATCTGCCTCTTCTTGAAAATTGGACTCTTCAAACGGCATTTTTCTCAAACTACCTGACAACCACTCCCTCAGGAGACCCAACACAGAGAACAGAAATAAAGTCACTGCTTTGGTTTTCCTAGTAAAGTGCACTGCTCTGGCCTTTATTTAGATGTGCATGAGGATGCCCAAAAGGTCCCTCAAGGCTTTTTACTGCTGTTATTAACAGCATGAAGGTCTATGATCTCACCCTTTGGCAACGCATAGATTCTTCACAGTCCTCCAGGGCTGATCTTTTTTAATCATGCTTTTCCAGGGGTTTTGTTTGGGTCACTGTTTGTAGAGATTAAAGAATGTAGGATTACCCTCATGAGTGGCTGCCAGCAAGAACTCATGGGAATCATGTTCAAATTACAAGCTTCATTGCACAGTTCTGATTTCTCAATAAGATCTGATGTTTCATGGTCTGATTTGTAAGTGACCCATATCTGGCTTTAACCTGATTTCATCTATGAATTCACAAAAACCTGAAATAAATAATATCAATTTTGTATTATTCACATGCACAACATCTGCATGTCCATGAACAACAAAAAAAATGTTTGAATGCAGAAGTGAATGCACTAGTAACTGAAGAATGTATTGTAGTTTGCTCTAGAGGTGGGCAAATAGCTAGTCTGCTGTATATGATTGGTTCTAGTAGTTAAAAAAAATGCCAGATGGCAACTTTTGCTCTTGTGTGTATTACCGCTCTGAGTGATGAGTGGGTAAAGAAGACAAGCTGGCACTGGTGAGAATCTACAGATTGATTCTACAGGAATTTCTTGTATTGTAGCCACGTTTCAAACATTATCCTGTTTCTATTGACCTCATATATCAAGTAAATCACCTGCTTCACCTGAATCCACTGAATGAGTCACTGACTTTGCCCTTGTCGTTTGCTGTGTCACCGAATCTAGATGATAATGATGACCATAATATGTGATATGCATTTGAGAAAACCCACAGAAATCGTTCATGCTGCATGACCCAATCAGTGGCCATGCAGCATGAACGATTCATGTGGGTTTGGGGTCAAATTTTAGTGTCCACACACTCCTGCAGGAATCAGATCTATGGCAATATTTGGATTTGTATCACTTTAACCTCATAGCTGTAGATTGGTTTGGATTTGGTTTTACCCAAATTTGTATTCTTCATACTCATATACACTGTATGACCAAAAGTTTGTGCACATCTGACTATGACATCCATATGTGCTTGTTGAACATCTTATTCCAGATTTGTTGCCATATCTTCTCTCCTGTGAAGGATTTCTACCAGGATTTGAAGTGTGGCTGTGGGGTTTCTGTTCATTCAGCTTTCAGAGCATTACTAAAGTCAACCACTGATTCAGTTCATCCTAAAAGTCTTAGGTCTTAGTCTAAAGGGGTTGAGTCAGAGTCAGGGTTCTGTGCAGGTCAGCACTCTCGAGTTCTCGAGTAACCCTAACCCTAACCCACACCATAAATTCATGGAGCTTATTTTGTGCACAAGGTCATGCTGGAACTCCTAAATTTACATTTCTGGCATTTGGCAGATGCCCTTATCCAGAGTGACTTATATTTTATCTCATTGTATACAGCTGAGCAACTGAGGGTTTAGGGCCTTGCTCAGGGGCCCAGAATTTTCAGCTTGGTGGATCTGAGACTCGAATTCACAACCTTCTGAACAACACCTTAACCAATAAGCCACCACATCCCCACTCTTATTTCCAGTGAAGTAAACATTTTAGGGAAGAATCGTATATGAGTGAGATGGTCAGTGATGCACATACACTATACTGCCAAAAGTTTTAAGACACCCCTCCAAATAATTGAATTCAGGTGTTTTTTTTCAGGGGTTGGGCTCAACCCCTTAATTCCAGTGAAAGGAACCCTTAATGCTTCAGCATACCAATACTTTTTGGACAATTTCATGCTCCCAACTTTGTGGGAACAGTTTGGGGAAGACCCCTTCCTGTTCCAACATGACTGCACACCAGTGCACAAAGCAAGGTCCATAAAGAGCTTGAGCAAGTTTGGTGTGGGGGAACTTGACTGGTTTGCACACAGTCTTGACCTCAAACTGATAGAACACCTTTGGGATGAATTAGAGTGGAGACTACAAGCCAGGCCAAAACTGGGACATCCGCCTTTACATGCACATGAATGTAATATGGAGTTGTCCTGCCCCAGCTTCAATAGCTTCAATTCTTCTGGGAAGGCTTTCCACAAGGTTTAGGACTGTGTTTTTGGGAATTTTTGAACATTTTTTGACCAAGCGCATTTGTGAGGTCAGGCACTGATGTTCAACGAGAAGGTCTGGTCTCAGTCTCCACTCTAATTCATCCCAAAGGTTGATGTTTTTCATAATTTATCATGTCTTTAATTTCTACGAAGATAGTTTTTATTCTTCCTATTTTTCCATTTATATTTTTATTACCTATATCCCTATACTTTTCTTGTTCACACACTTTACTTTATACTTTATACTCTTATTCAAATGTAGGACAGTTGTAATAAGCATTTCATTACATGTCGTACTGTGTATGATTTTGTATTTGAATTTGAGGTGTTCTATTGGGTTCCAGTCTTGAGCTTTTACTGGAACTAAGGAGCTAAGTCCAATCCCTGAAAACCAACACCTGAACACCTATTTATTCCAGGGCAAGAACAAAAACCTAAAAAATAATTTTTTTGTTATTCTTGCTTGTAGAGATTGCAGTCAGCATCTGATTTTGTAGCTGTAAGTGTAAACATTGTTCACTTGTGGGATAAACATAATACTGCATTCATGGTTGAATTCCATAATCATACTGTGAGCCGAAAACAAGTGGTGATATGATATTTATTTTCTGCTTGCAGTATAATAAATAATAATAAAAATGCCAGAAAATGTTGCATATTTCATTCTGTCATGTCTACTCGTGTTTAAATTTGGAACACAGCAGCAAAGGATCTGAAAGGGGGGGGTCGCCATGTAACTAAACTGACAGTCCGCATTAAGATTAGTGCCCACACTCGTTTGGAAAATTCCCCATATGTCCGGGATAAACGTGCATTCAGGTTGACGTTTGGTGGAAACCCGATGCAGACTGTCAGCACGGAATAAACAGAGGGCGCATCTCATAATGCTCACCCTCTGGCCAGCCTTCATTACTGACCTAATGAGGCCAAATAAATGAGCGTGGAAGCAGAGCTGCTGTCCAGCCACCACCAGATGAGAGGCCTAGCATATTTATGCTAAGCTGCTGAGCTACCACAGAGGTGGAGTTTGAGCTGACTCATTAAGCAAAAAAACATTATATGATCAAGCCAACCAGCCTGGCTGTTTTTTATTTCATTTTCTGGCAAGGTAAAGCAAGTAACTTGGCCTATTTTCAGACACTAAGTTTAGCAAAGCTTAGCATAGCTAACCAAGCAGAGCTTCAGATTGTTGGATGTCTTATTCAAGGATTCAAGACACTTCCTTGGAGCAAAGTGGAAATTCTTTGAAATGTCTCCAGTTTTAGTGTGCCCAATATTCACAATGCATTTATTTTAGCTGAAGCCCAAAATTTTTCAATTGAACCCATCTGAAGGAGCAGCTTTGATAGCTGTGGAGCTGCAAATCACAGGTTCTGGGGTAATTGTGGATATGTTTTCAGCAAGGAGATGTTTATTCATCATCTTCAGGACAGAGAGGGTTTGGTTTCTTGGGAACATGGCAAGCTGCCGATGATGCCGATGACTGGTTCTAGCTGCTAAAATAGGAGCTAACTTGTTTCACAGACATCCCACAAAACTGAATAGATAAGATTAAAAGATCGTTAACAAGCTGCTGTGGTATTAAAACACATTGGGATCTGTTATAGGAAAGTAATCAATGTTCAGGGTGATACAGTAAAGCTCAACACACAAAGAGATGAGCCGAAAGGTGAATTTACCAGTCAATCTACGTTCCTACTCTCACCTATGGTCATGAGCTTTGGGTCATGACCGAAAGGACGAGATCCCGGATACAAGCGGCCAAAATGTGTTTGCTCCGTAGGGTGGTGGGATGCTCCCTTAGAGATAAGGGATAAGGGTAAGGAGCTTTGTCACCCGGGAGGAGCTCTGAGTAGAGCTGCTGCTCCTCCACATCGAAGACTGGAGGACCCAGGACACACATGGCTGACCTGAGAATGCCTCGGATTCCCCCCAGAAGTGTTGGAGGAAGTGGGGAGACGGAAGTCTGGGCATCCCTGCTTAGACTGCTGCCCCCACATTCCGGCTTCGGATAAGCAGGAGACAATGACATGACCATGTCCTTACAAGTGTTAATAAGCCTGTTAGCTTCAAGCACAGTGGACAGACAGTGTGACCCCTTTCAAACTCTCTCTGCCATTTGTTTTTTTTTACTTCTTTTTAAATGTTCCTGTTTCATCTTAACTTCACATATCGGTGCTACTTGTCCGATTGAACCGCTAACAGTGCCAGCCGGGCAGCGGCATCAATCATTTAAGCAAGTTCATAAAAAATTCCTAGAGACATAAGAGGATCCTGAGAGCTTTTTCGTGGAATTTTGGTGTATATTGTGCACCCTAACAATGAGACAGCTTCAGCTTGAACTGCCAGAGACACTCATTCTCACAGTTCGATGAGCACAGAGCTGCTACTACACTGCACTCATACTCTAACTCATACACTCCAGTTCAGTTCACTGAGATTAATTAGCTTGGTAGCGTCAACTCCACTGGCTCACACTTTTGGCAAGAATTTGTTTTTCTTCTCATGATATCAAGCTTTAGCAGGTTTAAAGACTGCGGTTACGGATGTTTGCAGAGGTCTTTTTATAGAAAATATCGCATTGATCTTATGCTCCAGGTCAGGCGTCTAAAGCCAGTGCTGCTGTTAAAGAAAATGAATCAACACCTCCTTTAATAACTCCAGTAAACATAGTTAAACCATAGTCTAACACCTAAGTGTAGTAAGAAGTAATCAGGCTAATTATTATTATTAGCATCGCTTATTAGATGAGTTGTAAAAAATATATAAGTTTATGACAAGTAGCATTAGTTAGCATTGTTTTCAGTGCACTGACACTCATGTTAACATTGTTAGCAAGAACACAAACTGGGGTCAGAAATGAGATTTGCATTATATGGAATACCAAACTGTATTCTAGTGATGCACATACACTAGCAAAGAACAGTCTGAACATTTTATGAATTTCTAGATATAGTTAAGATTGTGGAACTTCTGCAGAAGTTGACAGAAACGCTACCGTCAACCGCCGCTAGCTCAAGCAACCTTATTAGAAGTTTGGTACCACACGTTTACATGTGACACCCTTTAGACTAGCCAAGGAGGCGACCGTGTGACAGGTTCATGATTCCACGAGCCAGCTAGCTAATAGAGTAATCTCAAAGACATCCACATGCCTACGATTTCATCTCTGGCTCTCACTCCCTGGATGTACAGAGCGAGAGTTAGCAGAAAAGCCCAGAGGAAAGCTCTGTCAGGCTGCATTAACCTCCGCTAGTCATGGAAGGTTGCAAGGTTTTTTGTCTGCTTTTTGGAGGTAATGCAGTTCTAGGTCTGCTGAGCAACGGAGACAACTTGGAGAGAGAGAACAAGCGAGCGAGGGAAGGTGAGAGGGAGGGAGCATGCGTTATCCGACAGGAACATTCATTGCTTTAAGTTAAGAGGTAGGTCAGTGAAGCGATAGCTCACAGCAGAATGAGTTTCTCGCGTGTACCATCTCAGCTGAGTGCACACCGGTGACCACGATGGGTTTATGGTACACAGTGAATTCACTAGCCTCAAATCTACACCTCCAGCTTTAGAAAACGGAGCAAATACATCACTGCTTCTCAGCCGCGGCTCATGCGACGTAGCAGAGGCGGCTTTTGGACGCCGTTGAGTCAGAGCCGTAGCTAAGCAGGGATTTTCCTAATGCCCTTATTTGTTGATTGGTTAACAAAAAAAAGGAAAAAAAAAAGTAAGAACAGTAAATATTTATTTATTTATTTATTTGCTTGTTAGTGTGTTTATTTATTTATTTATTTACTTATTATTTCAACAATGTTTCTTTGCCCCAACTTGACCTAAATTGTCCACATTTATTCCTACACTGTTGTCTGGACATCAGGCTTGGACATTTGTACACAAGAAGACATACATTTTCAAAATTTAAATGACTATATTAGAATATTTTTCCAATTCATAAATCAATAATGCTTATTTGCTGATTGGGTAACATACCAAAAAAATTATTATAATTATTATTATTATTATTATTATTACTACAATGATGTTTCTTTGCCCCAACTTGACTTAAATCATCCAAATTTAGTTTGAGTAACAATCTTAGAATTTTTTTTCCAATTTGGAAATAAATCTCACGTCTACCATAAACTACATATAAAATCTTGTATATTGCTTAACACCTGGACATAACTGTGGACCTAAAGCTTGCAAAGTAGACCTAAATCCTGCACATGTACAAATAACTGGACATAAGTCTTACACATTTGCCTCTAATTGAGCATCTTGCATATACATTTGCATATACACAGATCTCAGGGCATGTACTTTTCCACGTGCCTGCATGTAAAAGTCATATTTGCTGCTAACAAAATGGAGCTGTTGAAGTGGAAAGGAAAAATAATATTCCAAATATAATATATAATATTACATATATAATAATATAATATTCTGGACCATTTTGGCATCTTTCTTCTGCTGCCGAACATCCGCCGACTCTCAGACTACAGTAGGATCAGAATACAGTATAATGCAGTGGGTTATATATTACATTTCATTTTATTCTTTCTGAAATAAAGTCCAGGGAGAATGAAACCTGGGAGCTGCAGGAGTGCAAATGAGTGCAGAAGAGGTCTGTTTATCGCCCCCAGGTTCTCCGGCACTGCTGATTTTGTTGAGGAGATCCGGTTATATCACTGTAGCTACAGGTGTGCACTGACCTCATGACCTCTGCTTCTCTGTCTTTCATATAACAGATAAACAGATTCAAGAGGAAAAAAGCAGGTATAAAAAAAATATAGAGAGAAATTTTTCAGTAAAAAGAGGGTGATTATAAATGATTATAAACACCAGAGTGTGATTATAAATGATTATAAACACCAGAGAGTGTGATTATAAATGATTATAAACACCAGAGAGAGTGATTATAAATGATTATAAACACCAGAGAGTGTGATTATAAATGATTATAAACAACAGAGAGTGTGATTATAAATGATTATAAACACCAGAGTGATTATAAATGATTATAAACACCAGAGAGAGTGATTATAAATGATTATAAACACCAGAGAGTGTGATTATAAATGATTATAAACACCAGAGAGTGTGATTATAAATGATTATAAACACCAGAGAGTGTGATTATAAATGATTATAAACACCAGAGAGAGTGATTATAAATGATTATAAACACCAGAGAGTGTGATTATAAATGATTATAAACACCAGAGAGTGTAATTATAAAAGATTATAAACACCAGAGTGATTATAAATGATTATAAACACCAGAGAGTGTGATTATAAATGATTATAAACACCAGAGAGTGTGATTATAAATGATTATAAACACCAGAGAGTGTGATTATAAATGATTATAAACACCAGAGAGTGTGATTATAATTGATTATAAACACCAGAGTGATTATAAATGATTATAAACACCAGAGAGTGTGATTATAAATGATTATAAACACCAGAGAGTGTGATTATAATTGATTATAAACACCAGAGAGTGTGACTATAAATGATTATAAACACCAGAGTGATTATAAATGATTATAAACACCAGAGAGTGTGATTATAAATGATTATAAACACCAGAGAGTGTGATTATAAATGATTATAAACACCAGTGTGATTATAAATGATTATAAACACCAGAGTGATTATAAATGATTATAAACACCAGAGAGAGTGATTATAAATGATTATAAACACCAGAGAGTGTGATTATAAATGATTATAAACACCAGAGTGATTATAAATGATTATAAACACTAGAGAGTGTGATTATAAATGATTATAAACACGAGAGTGATTATAAATGATTATAAACACTAGAGAGTGTGATTATAAATGATTATAAACACCAGAGTGATTATAAATGATTATAAATGCCAGAGAGTGTGATTATAAATGATTATAAACACCAGAGTGATTATAAATGATTATAAACACCAGAGAGTGTGATTATAAATGATTATAAACACCAGAGTGATTATAAATGATTATAAATGCCGGAGAGTGTGATTACAAATGATTATAAACACTAGAGACTGTGATTGTAAATGATTATAAACACCGGAGAGTGTGATTATAAATGATTATAAATGCCAGACAGTGTGATGATACATTGTTATAAACACCGGATAGTGTGATTATTAATCATTATAAACACCAGAGAGTGTGATTATAAATGATTATAAACACCAGAGAGTGTGATTATAAATGATTATAAACACTAGAGAGTGTGATTATAAATGATTATAAACACCAGAGAGAGTGATTATAAATGATTATAAACACCAGAGAGAGTGATTATAAATGATTATAAAAGAGAGTGATTATAAATGATTATAAACACCAGAGTGATTATAAATGATTATAAACACCAGAGAGAGTGATTATAAATGATTATAAACACCAGAGAGTGTGATTATAAATGATTATAAACACCAGAGAGTGTGATTATAAATGATTATAAAAACTAGAGAGAGTGATTATAAATGATTATAAACACTAGAGAGTGTGATTATAAATGATTATAAACACCAGAGAGTGTAATTATAAAAGATTATAAACACCAGAGTGATTATAAATGATTATAAACACCAGAGTGATTATAAATGATTATAAACACCAGAGAGTGTGATTATAAATGATTATAAACACCAGAGTGATTATAAATGATTATAAACACCAGAGAGTGTGATTATAAATGATTATAAACACCAGAGTGATTATAAATGATTATAAACACCAGAGAGTGTGATTATAAATGATTATAAACACCAGAGAGTGTGATTATAATTGATTATAAACACCAGAGTGATTATAAATGATTATAAACACCAGAGAGTGTGATTATAAATGATTATAAACACCAGAGTGATTATAAATGATTATAAACACCAGAGAGTGTGATTATAAATGATTCTAAACACCAGAGTGATTATAAATGATTATAAACACTAGAGAGTGTGATTATAATTGATTATAAACACCAGAGAGTGTGATTATAATTGATTATAAACACCAGAGTGATTATAAATGATTATAAACACCAGAGAGTGTGATTATAATTGATTATAAACACCAGAGTGATTATAAATGATTATAAACACCAGAGAGTGTGATTATAATTGATTATAAACACCAGAGTGATTATAAATGATTATAAACAACAGAGAGAGTGATTATAAATGATTATAAACACCAGAGAGTGTGATTATAATTGATTATAAACACCAGAGAGTGTGACTATAAATGATTATAAACACCAGAGTGATTATAAATGATTATAAACACCAGAGAGAGTGATTATAAATGATTATAAACACCAGAGTGATTATAAATGATTATAAACACTAGAGAGTGTGATTATAAATGATTATAAACACCAGAGAGAGTGATTATAAATGATTATAAACACTAGAGAGTGTGATTATAAATGATTATAAACACCAGAGTGATTATAAATGATTATAAATGCCGGAGAGTGTGATTATGAATGATTATAAACACCAGAGTGATTATAAATGATTATAAACACCAGAGAGTGTGATTATAAATGATTATAAACACCAGCGTGATTATAAATGATTATAAATGCCGGAGAGTGTGATTATAAATGATTATAAACACTAGAGAGTGTGATTGTAAATGATTATAAACACCGGAGAGTGTGATTATAAATGATTATAAATGCCAGACAGTGTGATTATACATTGTTATAAACACCGGATAGTGTGATTATTAATCATTATAAACACCAGAGAGAGTGATTATAAATGATTATAAACACCAGAGAGTGTGATTATAAATGATTATAAATGATTATAAACACTAGAGAGTGTGATTATAAATGATTATAAACACCAGAGAGAGTGATTATAAATGATTATAAACACCAGAGAGAGTGATTATAAATGATTATAAAAGAGAGTGATTATAAATGATTATAAACACCAGAGTGATTATAAATGATTATAAACACCAGATAGAGTGATTATAAATGATTATAAACACCAGAGAGTGTGATTATAAATGATTATAAACACCAGAGAGTGTGATTATAAATGATTATAAAAACTAGAGAGAGTGATTATAAATGATTATAAACACTAGAGAGTGTGATTATAAATGATTATAAACACCAGAGAGAGTGATTATAAATGATTATAAACACCAGAGAGAGTGATTATAAATGATTATAAACACCAGAGTGATTATAAATGATTATAAACACCAGAGAGAGTGATTATAAATGATTATAAACACCAGAGAGTGTGATTATAAATGATTATAAACACCAGAGAGTGTGATTATAAATGATTATAAACACCAGAGAGTGTGATTATGAATGATTATAAACACCAGAGTGATTATAAATGATTATAAACACCAGAGAGTGTGATTATAAATGATTATAAACACCAGAGAGTGTGATTATAAATGATTATAAACACCAGAGTGATTATAAATGATTATAAACACTAGAGAGTGTGATTATAAATGATTATAAACACCAGAGTGATTATAAATGATTATAAACACTAGAGAGTGTGATTGTAAATGATTATAAACACCAGAGAGTGTGAGTATAAATGATTATAAACACCACAGTGATTATAAATGATTATAAACACCAGAGAGAGTGATTATAAATGATTATAAACACCAGAGAGAGTGATTATAAATGATTATAAACACCAGAGAGTGTGATTATAAATGATTATGAACACCAGAGTGATTATAAATGATTATAAACACCAGAGAGAGTGATTATAAATGATTATAAACACTAGAGAGTGTGATTATAAATGATTATAAACACCAGAGAGTGTGATTATAAATGATTATAAACACTAGAGAGTGTGATTATAAATGATTATAAACACCAGAGAGAGTGATTATAAATGATTATAAACACCAGAGAGAGTGATTATAAATGATTATAAACACCAGAGTGATTATAAATGATTATAAACACCAGAGAGAGTGATTATAAATGATTATAAACACCAGAGAGTGTGATTATAAATGATTATAAACACCAGAGAGAGTGATTATAAATGATTATAAACACCAGAGAGTGTGATTATAAATGATTATAAACACCAGAGTGATTATAAATGATTATAAACACCAGAGAGTGTGATTATAAATGATTATAAACACCAGAGTGATTATAAATGATTATAAACACCAGAGAGTGTGATTATAAATGATTATAAACACCAGAGTGATTATAAATGATTATAAACACCAGAGAGTGTGATTATAAATGATTATAAACACCAGAGAGTGTGATTATAATTGATTATAAACACCAGAGAGTGTGACTATAAATGATTATAAACACCAGAGTGATTATAAATGATTATAAACACCAGAGAGTGTGATTATAAATGATTATAAACACCAGAGAGTGTGATTATAAATGATTATAAACACCAGTGTGATTATAAATGATTATAAACACCAGAGAGTGTGATTATAAATGATTATAAACACCAGAGAGGGTGATTATAAATGATTATAAACACCAGAGTGATTATAAATGATTATAAACACCAGAGAGAGTGATTATAAATGATTATAAACACCAGAGTGATTATAAATGATTATAAACACTAGAGAGTGTGATTATAAATGATTATAAACACCAGAGAGAGTGATTATAAATGATTATAAACACTAGAGAGTGTGATTATAAATGATTATAAACACCAGAGTGATTATAAATGATTACAAATGCCGGAGAGTGTGATTATGAATGATTATAAACACCAGAGTGATTATAAATGATTATAAACACCAGAGAGTGTGATTATAAATGATTATAAACACCAGCGTGATTATAAATGATTATAAATGCCGGAGAGTGTGATTATAAATGATTATAAACACTAGAGAGTGTGATTGTAAATGATTATAAACACCGGAGAGTGTGATTATAAATGATTATAAATGCCAGACAGTGTGATTATACATTGTTAAAAACACCGGATAGTGTGATTATTAATCATTATAAACACCAGAGAGAGTGATTATAAATGATTATAAACACCAGAGAGTGTGATTATAAATGATTATAAATGATTATAAACACTAGAGAGTGTGATTATAAATGATTATAAACACCAGAGAGAGTGATTATAAATGATTATAAACACCAGAGAGAGTGATTATAAATGATTATAAAAGAGAGTGATTATAAATGATTATAAACACCAGAGTGATTATAAATGATTATAAACACCAGATAGAGTGATTATAAATGATTATAAACACCAGAGAGTGTGATTGTAAATGATTATAAACACCAGAGAGTGTGAGTATAAATGATTATAAACACCACAGTGATTATAAATGATTATAAACACCAGAGAGAGTGATTATAAATGATTATAAACACCAGAGAGAGTGATTATAAATGATTATAAACACCAGAGAGTGTGATTATAAATGATTATAAACACCAGAGTGATTATAAATGATTATAAACACCAGAGAGAGTGATTATAAATGATTATAAACACTAGAGAGTGTGATTATAAATGATTATAAACACCAGAGAGTGTGATTATAAATGATTATAAACACTAGAGAGTGTGATTATAAATGATTATAACCACCAGAGAGAGTGATTATAAATGATTATAAACACCAGAGAGAGTGATTATAAATGATTATAAACACCAGAGTGATTATAAATGATTATAAACACCAGAGAGAGTGATTATAAATGATTATAAACACCAGAGAGTGTGATTATAAATGATTATAAACACCAGAGAGAGTGATTATAAATGATTATAAACACCAGAGAGAGTGATTATAAATGATTATAAACACCAGAGTGATTATAAATGATTATAAACACCAGAGAGTGTGATTATAAATGATTATAAACACCAGAGTGATTATAAATGATTATAAACACCAGAGAGTGTGATTATGAATGATTATAAACACCAGAGAGTGTGATTATAATTGATTATAAACACCAGAGAGTGTGACTATAAATGATTATAAACACCAGAGTGATTATAAATGATTATAAACACCAGAGAGTGTGATTATAAATGATTATAAACACCAGAGAGTGTGATTATAAATGATTATAAACACCAGTGTGATTATAAATGATTATAAACACCAGAGAGTGTGATTATAAATGATTATAAACACCAGAGAGTGTGATTATAAATGATTATAAACACCAGAGTGATTATAAATGATTATAAACACCAGAGAGAGTGATTATAAATGATTATAAACACCAGAGTGATTATAAATGATTATAAACACTAGAGAGTGTGATTATAAATGATTATAAACACCAGAGAGAGTGATTATAAATGATTATAAACACTAGAGAGTGTGATTATAAATGATTATAAACACCAGAGTGATTATAAATGATTATAAATGCCGGAGAGTGTGATTATAAATGATTATAAACACCAGAGTGATTATAAATGATTATAAACACCAGAGAGTGTGATTATAAATGATTATAAACACCAGAGTGATTATAAATGATTATAAATGCCGGAGAGTGTGATTATAAATGATTATCAACACTAGAGAGTGTGATTGTAAATGATTATAAACACCGGAGAGTGTGATTATAAATGATTATAAATGCCAGACAGTGTGATTATACATTGTTATAAACACCGGATAGTGTGATTATTAATCATTATAAACACCAGAGAGAGTGATTATAAATGATTATAAACACCAGAGAGTGTGATTATAAATGATTATAAATGATTATAAACACTAGAGAGTGTGATTATAAATGATTATAAACACCAGAGAGAGTGATTATAAATGATTATAAACACCAGAGAGAGTGATTATAAATGATTATAAAAGAGAGTGATTATAAATGATTATAAACACCAGAGTGATTATAAATGATTATAAACACCAGAGAGAGTGATTATAAATGATTATAAACACCAGAGAGTGTGATTATAAATGATTATAAACACCAGAGAGTGTGATTATAAATGATTATAAAAACTAGAGAGAGTGATTATAAATGATTATAAACACTAGAGAGTGTGATTATAAATGATTATAAACACCAGAGAGAGTGATTATAAATGATTATAAACACCAGAGAGAGTGATTATAAATGATTATAAACACCAGAGTGATTATAAATGATTATAAACACCAGAGAGAGTGATTATAAATGATTATAAACACCAGAGAGTGTGATTATAAATGATTATAAACACCAGAGAGTGTGATTATAAATGATTATAAACACCAGAGAGTGTGATTATGAATGATTATAAACACCAGAGTGATTATAAATGATTATAAACACCAGCGAGTGTGATTATAAATGATTATAAACACCAGAGAGTGTGATTATAAATGATTATAAACACCAGAGTGATTATAAATGATTATAAACACTAGAGAGTGTGATTATAAATGATTATAAACACCAGAGTGATTATAAATGATTATAAACACTAGAGAGTGTGATTGTAAATGATTATAAACACCAGAGAGTGTGAGTATAAATGATTATAAACACCACAGTGATTATAAATGATTATAAACACCAGAGAGAGTGATTATAAATGATTATAAACACCAGAGAGAGTGATTATAAATGATTATAAACACCAGAGAGTGTGATTATAAATGATTATAAACACCAGAGTGATTATAAATGATTATAAACACCAGAGAGAGTGATTATAAATGATTATAAACACCAGAGAGTGTGATTATAAATGATTATAAACACCAGAGAGTGTGATTATAAATGATTATAAACACTAGAGAGTGTGATTATAAATGATTATAAACACCAGAGAGAGTGATTATAAATGATTATAAACACCAGAGAGAGTGATTATAAATGATTATAAACACCAGAGTGATTATAAATGATTATAAACACCAGAGTGATTATAAATGATTATAAACACCAGAGAGTGTTATTATGAATGATTATAAACACCAGAGTGATTATAAATTATTATAAACACCAGAGAGAGTGATTATAAATGATTATAAACACCAGAGAGTGTGATTATAAATGATTATAAACACCAGAGAGTGTGATTATAAATGATTATAAACACCAGAGTGATTATAAATGATTATAAACACTAGAGAGTGTGATTATAAATGATTATAAACACCAGAGTGATTATAAATGATTATAAACACTAGAGAGTGTGATTATAAATGATTATAAACACCAGAGAGAGTGATTATAAATGATTATAAACACCAGAGAGAGTGATTATAAATGATTATAAACACCAGAGTGATTATAAATGATTATAAACACCAGAGAGAGTGATTATAAATGATTATAAACACCAGAGAGTGTGATTATAAATGATTATAAACACCAGAGAGTGTGATTATAAATGATTATAAACACCAGACAGTGTGATTATAAATGATTATAAAAACTAGAGAGAGTGATTATAAATGATTATAAACACTAGAGAGTGTGATTATAAATGATTATAAACACCAGAGAGAGTGATTATAAATGATTATAAACACCAGAGAGAGTGATTATAAATGATTATAAACACCAGAGAGTGTGATTATAAATGATTATAAACACCAGAGAGTGTGATTATAAATGATTATAAACACCAGAGTGATTATAAATGATTATAAACACCAGAGAGTGTTATTATGAATGATTATAAACACCAGAGTGATTATAAATGATTATAAACACCAGAGAGAGTGATTATAAATGATTATAAACACCAGAGAGTGTGATTATAAATGATTATAAACACCAGAGAGAGTGATTATAAATGATTATAAACACCAGAGAGAGTGATTATAAATGATTATAAACACTAGAGAGTGTGATTATAAATGATTATAAACACCAGAGAGTGTGATTATAAATGATTATAAACACCAGAGAGAGTGATTATAAATGATTATAAACACCAGAGAGAGTGATTATAAATGATTATAAACACCAGAGTGATTATAAATGATTATAAACACCAGAGAGAGTGATTATAAATGATTATAAACACCAGAGAGTGTGATTATAAATGATTATAAACACCAGAGAGAGTGATTATAAATGATTATAAACACCAGAGAGTGTGATTATAAATGATTATAAACACCAGAGTGATTATAAATGATTATAAACACCAGAGTGATTATAAATGATTATAAACACAAGAGAGTGTTATTATGAATGATTATAAACACCAGAGTGATTATAAATGATTATAAACACCAGAGAGAGTGATTATAAATGATTATAAACACCAGAGAGTGTGATTATAAATGATTATAAACACCAGAGAGTGTGATTATAAATGATTATAAACACCAGAGTGATTATAAATGATTATAAACACCAGAGTGATTATAAATGATTATAAACACCAGAGAGTGTTATTATGAATGATTATAAACACCAGAGTGATTATAAATGATTATAAACACTAGAGAGTGTGATTATAAATGATTATAATCACCAGAGAGTGTGATTATAAATGATTATAAAAACTAGAGAGAGTGATTATAAATGATTATAAACACCGGAGAGTGTGATTATAAATGATTATAAACACTAGAGAGTGTGATTGTAAATGATTATAAACACCGGAGAGTGTGATTATAAATGATTATAAATGCCAGACAGTGTGATTATACATTGTTATAAACACCGGATAGTGTGATTATTAATCATTATAAACACCAGAGAGAGTGATTATAAATGATTATAAACACCAGAGAGTGTGATTATAAATGATTATAAATGATTATAAACACTAGAGAGTGTGATTATAAATGATTATAAACACCAGAGAGAGTGATTATAAATGATTATAAACACCAGAGAGAGTGATTATAAATGATTATAAACACCAGAGAGTGTGATTATAAATGATTATAAACACCAGAGAGAGTGATTATAAATGATTATAAACACCAGAGAGTGTGATTATAAATGATTATAAACACCAGAGTGATTATAAATGATTATAAACACCAGAGAGTGTTATTATGAATGATTATAAACACCAGAGTGATTATAAATGATTATAAACACCAGAGAGAGTGATTATAAATGATTATAAACACCAGAGAGTGTGATTTTAAATGATTATAAACACCAGAGAGTGTGATTATAAATGATTATAAACACCAGAGTGATTATAAATGATTATACACACCAGAGTGATTATAAATGATTATAAACACCAGAGAGTGTTATTATGAATGATTATAAACACCAGAGTGATTATAAATGATTATAAACACCAGAGAGAGTGATTATAAATGATTATAAACACCAGAGAGTGTGATTATAAATGATTATAAAAACTAGAGAGAGTGATTATAAATGATTATAAACACCGGAGAGTGTGATTATAAATGATTATAAATGCCAGACAGTGTGATTATACATTGTTATAAACACCGGATAGTGTGATTATTAATGATTATAAACACCAGAGAGAGTGATTATAAATGATTATAAACACCAGAGAGTGTGATTATAAATGATTATAAATGATTATAAACACTAGAGAGTGTGATTATAAATGATTATAAACACCAGAGAGAGTGATTATAAATGATTATAAACACCAGAGAGAGTGATCATAAATGATTATAAACACCAGAGAGTGTGATTATAAATGATTATAAAAACTAGAGAGAGTGATTATAAATGATTATAAACACTAGAGAGTGTGATTATAAATGATTATAAACACCAGAGAGAGTGATTATAAATGATTATAAACACCAGAGAGAGTGATTATAAATGATTATAAACACCAGAGTGATTATAAAGGATTATAAACACCAGAGAGAGTGATTATAAATGATTATAAACACCAGAGAGTGTGATTATAAATGATTATAAACACCAGAGAGTGTGATTATAAATGATTATAAACACCAGAGTGATTATAAATGATTATAAACACCAGAGAGTGTTATTATGAATGATTATAAACACCAGAGTGATTATAAATGATTATAAACACCAGAGAGAGTGATTATAAATGATTATAAACACCAGAGAGTGTGATTATAAATGATTATAAACACCAGAGAGAGTGATTATAAATGATTATAAACACCAGAGAGAGTGATTATAAATGATTATAAACACCAGAGAGTGTGATTATAAATGATTATAAACACCAGAGTGATTATAAATGATTATAAACACCAGAGTGATTATAAATGATTATAAACACCAGAGAGTGTTATTATGAATGATTATAAACACCAGAGTGATTATAAATGATTATAAACACCAGAGAGAGTGATTATAAATGATTATAAACACCAGAGAGTGTGATTATAAATGATTATAAACACCAGAGTGATTATAAATGATTATAAACACTAGAGAGTGTGATTATAAATGATTATAAACACCAGAGTGATTATAAATGATTATAAACACTAGAGAGTGTGATTATAAATGATTATAAACACCAGAGAGAGTGATTATAAATGATTATAAACACCAGAGAGAGTGATTATAAATGATTATAAACACCAGAGTGATTATAAATGATTATAAACACCAGAGAGAGTGATTATAAATGATTATAAACACCAGAGAGTGTGATTATAAATGATTATAAACACCAGAGAGTGTGACTATAAATGATTATAAACACCAGAGAGTGTGATTATAAATGATTATAAACACTAGAGAGAGTGATTATAAATGATTATAAACACTAGAGAGTGTGATTATAAATGATTATAAACACCAGAGAGAGTGATTATAAATGATTATAAACACCAGAGAGAGTGATTATAAATGATTATAAACACCAGAGTGATTATAAATGATTATAAACACCAGAGAGAGTGATTATAAATGATTATAAACACCAGAGAGTGTGATTATAAATGATTATAAACACCAGAGAGTGTGATTATAAATGATTATAAACACCAGAGTGATTATAAATGATTATAAACACCAGAGAGTGTTATTATGAATGATTATAAACACCAGAGTGATTATAAATGATTATAAACACCAGAGAGAGTGATTATAAATGATTATAAACACCAGAGAGTGTGATTATAAATGATTATAAACACCAGAGAGAGTGATTATAAATGATTATAAACACCAGAGTGATTATAAATGATTATAAACACTAGAGAGTGTGATTGTAAATGATTATAAACACCAGAGTGTGAGTATAAATGATTATAAACACCACAGTGATTATAAATGATTATAAACACCAGAGAGAGTGATTATAAATGATTATAAACACCAGAGAGAGTGATTATAAATGATTATAAACACCAGAGAGTGTGATTATAAATGATTATAAACACCAGAGTGATTATAAATGATTATAAACACCAGAGAGAGTGATTATAAATGATTATAAACACCAGAGAGTGTGATTATAAATGATTATAAACACCAGAGCGATTATAAATTATTATAAACACTAGAGAGTGTGATTGTAAATGATTATAAACACCGGAGAGTGTGATTATAAATGATTATAAATGCCGGACAGTGTGATTATACATTGTTATAAACACCGGATAGTGTGATTATTAATCATTATAAACACCAGAGAGAGTGATAATAAATAATGACCTTTTTTACAGTCATATAGAGTCAATATGTTACAAATATGGTACAGTATTCCATAATACAGAGAATATAGCTAGATTAAATTGTACATTAATTGTAACTGTCTGCACATAAAACCAAAAAAAGCAGGATTTAAGACATTTAAAATAACTGTATAGTGTAAATAAGTCATGTATATACACTCTCTGTAATAGATACGTATCTAAAGACACTATTATGATGTGCTGGATCAAGTGTAATTCAATTCGTCAGCCATACTGATTAATGTATTACAGTGGAACCTAGTCATAGAAATTGAGTTCTTGAGGTGAAAATGTGTATTGAGAAACAAATTTCCCCATCAGAAATAATGTAAATGCAGATAATCCGTTCCAGCTGCCCAAAAATATGAGCAATATTCCCAATACGAAGCGTATGTAAACTGTATGGCTGCTTACAAAGAACATCCATGTCAAGGCTCCTCACAGGAAGTTGTGCCACCAAGCCTGGGCTAAAACTAGAACAGACCACCCACGCCACCAATCTGTCAACAAAAAAAACACCCGAAAAATCACCTAGCTTTTGAACACATGCTGAAGGCAATGTTGGTATTGTGGGTTGACTCTTTCCAAACAGCTTTCACTGACTGCAAATGAAATTAGTAAAATTCATAAACTCTCTTCAGTTGGCTTCGCTTGGTTTTGAACAGCTCCCGGACGTACGCGAAACTTCGTTCAGTTCGTTCGTATGCCGAAAATGCTTCGTATGCCTATGCTAATTTCTTGCAAAATTTCAATTCTTAAGGGGAAAATTCATAAGCGAGGGCATTCATATACCAAGATTCCACTGTAAATACATCTAGAACTCTTCATCCTTCTTGTTCATATGTTCGTTATCATATTAGTAATTAAACTCAAGCAGACATTTATTAAGTGTATACACAAATGAAGATCAGCGTATAATGAAGACTCCTGTTTGAGTCGTAAAGGTTGCGAACATATTCAGTGATTTGGATATCCTCCAATTACAGCCACGCAGACGGAGTATAGAAATAAAAGGTCAGTGTTGTTGCTCGTTACACTTGCTTAATGATGTTTTTCCTCACTGAGTTCAAGCCCGGGTCTTTTCTGAACGATCGCAGCATCAGGACTGAATCCGAAAGATAATAGAAGAGGTAAAAATGCTGTGGTCATTTATAAGCAATGTTTTTGTTTGTTTTGTTTTTTTTTTCGTCTTTCCTCCTTCCTGTTTGTGTCCATCTATCGCTGACTGCAGCAGCTGTTTGTCTTTCCTGAGGCATTTTTTCCTCGTTTGGCATGTACTGCTGACATTTTCTCCCCCCTCGACACAACAAATAGCAGTGAAAGACCTGCAATTTTGACACCAATTACTCGTTTATGTCCCATGCTGCTGTCTGGAATATGGAATTGCTAAACAATATGTACAGACACTGGGCTGTATATCTGTGCTAGCGTGCTATTTGCAGGGTGCTAGCATGCAGTAGCTGAAATGGAATAAATGAAGGGTTTATTTCCGGTCAGAAATCTCTGGGAAATGTCGTTATTTGATCATTCTTAATTACACCTCATTTTAGGTTAATGTCTTTATGTCACTAAAAACTCTTGTAAACAAGCTAATACATGAACTAGCATTATAGATAATAGGCTAGCATGCTAACTAAAACGAAGCATCATTTAGCATCAGGATAACAGGCTAACCAGGATTGTCGAAACATGTTAACTGACAAACACAAACTGTAATAAATAAGCTAACATGTTAAGTAGCATTGTTATAAATGACTAAACACACAAGCTAAGACTGCTCTCAATACACTAACACTCCTACTAGTATTGTAGGAAATAAGTGAACTCACTTACTAGCATTGTAGCAAACAGGCTGAAAACACTAACTAGAGTGAACATTGTTTTTTTTATAACAGTAGTTAGCATTACTTTGAATACTATACTGTTTACTAGAAATGCAGAAAAGTGTCAGTGTGCTTATTAGCTGACAATTTAGCTTGTATTGAATGATTCAGGGTCAGAATTGTTCATTTGATTCATTTGACAGGCTTCGCAACAAAATGAAAGTATGATTAGCAAAAATAAACTTGTTTATTTTATATGTTTATAAATTTTTTTAAACATCCATTAATTGTGTAAGTCATATTTGCAAATGTGTGTGTGTGTGTGCTAAAACCTACGTTTCTACTCCTTGATTCACTGAATCATAAAGAAGATTCGCTTCTCTTTCATTCACAGAATCAGAGTGAGTCAATTGATTCACTTTGACTAATTTGATTCAGTTTGAATCCTCTTGATTCGTGGAGATTTCCAGCATTTCAGTACATGCTGTAGTAGTCTGTGTTGAGTTTAAATCTTAATAAAAATAAAAATAAACTCAGAGCAGCACAGGCTACGTGCTAATTTTCCTCCGTTAGTTAGCTGATGACTGAATGATTCAACAAATGATTCTGAATAGACTCAAATGACTCAATAAACACTATTTTTTTTAGAAAGTAATTGCTAAAAAGTGCCACAGAACACAAAACAAGCCTAATAAGTAAACATGGAGCGCATGCTTCTTAAATAAATATGTAAATGAACAGCTCTCGGTCAGTTGTGTCTGAGCGATGGCAGCGTCCCACATTCTAGAGGCTGTAATTAAAGTAATGACCCAGCACCGTTTCCTCCGTCCAGCAGGAGGATCCTGTTAGCTCTGTGCTAATCCAGATCAGCGTGGCATGCTTCCCAGATTGATAGATGTGAAGAGATTAACTCTCAGCGTGGACGTGAAGGCCTGGAACATGCCTCATGTCCACACACAGCATCGAAGCCACACAAAAGGTCTTTTTCCGCTCACGCTCAGCGCTCTGTCCATTCACGCACTGCTCTATCCGGTTCACACTGAGTTTTCTCCTTTTCACACACACTGGCGTTGCTCCATGGGCCGAAAAATCCCACGCAACATGAAATCCCTCTTCACAGAAATGTCGAAATCTCGTCAATTATTTAGTGCAGGGGGCTGTTTGTGTGCTGTTTTGTTTTTAAAATGCCATTTATTTTCTCTAGTGTTTTTTTTCCCCCATACTTTATTTTCTTCATGTTTTATTCAGGTGAGCTTTAGCCTTGTGGGATTTGGGATCTAAGGTCATCCAGCATAAAAAAATGTCTAATTTTGTCAAAGCACAAGCCTAAAGTAAATCTCCATCCTTAGTGATGTGTAGATCCCTGTTTAAAGCGGCAGAGCTTTAGTCTTTTAGTGTATTCTCAAGCTAATTTCATGCTAATATCACCATAATAAACAAGCTAATACATGAATTAGCATTATAGATAACATGCTAACACCCCAACTAACACTAAGCATCATTTAGAATCAGGATAACAAGTTAACCAACAAGCACAAACTGTAATAAATAAGCAAACATTCTAAGCAACATTGTCATAAATATCTAAACACACTAGCTAGCGTTGCTCTCATTACACTAACACTCCTACTATCATTGAGGCAAATAAGCTAACTTACTAACTAGTATTGTAGCAAAGAGGCTGAAAACACTAATTAGGGTTAATGTTGTTTTTTTTTTAAGAAATAATAGTAGACAGTGATGCAGCAGCACTTTTAGTATATTCTCAAGCTAATTTCATGCTAATATCCATGCACCATCCATGCCATTGAGGGCCCTTGAGCAAGGCCCTAACCTTTAATTGTATAAAAGTAGACAAAATATAAGTCACTCTGAAAAAGTGTGTCTGCCAAATACCGTAAATGTTAATCATGTATTTTATTAGGAGCTAAACCAGACTAAAACCCGGGCTCGTTTTTCTCCAAAGTAAATGTAGCTAGCAAAACAATGCCCTGGCATGCTAATACAGCAGCAACCAGCACCGGAATCTTCAATCTCATGACACATATTTCGAAATATTTCACTATAAAGCAGCTGATTAGCTTAAAGAGAGATTTTTGATTGTTTCTTCCTCGGAAAAGATCCTATTCATCAATAATCCTGGGATTTCCTGCTTGATTGGCATTCTCTCAAGTTATTCCAAAATTTATTTTTATCCAGAGCAACTTACTTCATTTGATATATCTCATTCTATACAAATGAGGGATATGGGCCTTGCTAAGGGGCCCAGGAGTAGCTGCTTGGTGGACTTTGGATTCAAACTCACAACCTTTCTATCAGTAATCCAACACCTTAACCACAAAGATACCACATCCCACAGCATCTGAATTGGGATAATCCAGTGTTTAGAATCCATGCAGGCTTCGAAGCAGATTATGTAGATGATGCACACACCACCATGCTTCACAGAATGGAATTAATGAACGTGAAATGAAACAGCCTTTATTTGTCACATATACATTACAGCACAGTGAAATTCTTTCTTTGCATATCCCATCCTTGGAGGTTGGGGTCAGAGCGCAGGGTCAGCCATGATATGGCGCCCCTGGAGCAGAGAGGGTTAAGGGCCTTGCTCAAGGGTTGCCCAACAGTGGCAACTTGGCGGTGCTGGGGCTTGAACCCCTGATCTTCCGGTCAACGACCCAGAGCCTTAACCACTTGAGCCACCACTGCCCAATTGAATGTGATATCAGCTTGATATAAACACTATTTAGCTCTAGAATGACAAATTTACTTTTAAAAAGACATTTTAAAGGAGGTCAAAGAGTAAGAACTCCAACCAGCACTAGAATCTTCAAACTCATGATACATATTTCAATATATTCAACTAGAAACATATTTAATGTCTCAGACCATGCTTTTACTCGAACCCTGACCCGTCCCTCTGCCATTTCCCACAGCACTTGATTCTTTTCTCTGATCTCGGCGCATCCCCGGCCTTCCTTTTGTTCTCCTAAAGACAGCACTCTCGTGTGTCTTGTTCCGAGCGCCATCAACAACCAAGCGCAAATGACCATAGAAATGCAAATTTTTCACCATCCTATCTGTTTGTCCTTTAACTCTCCCCCTCCTCCTCTTCCTCCTCCTCCTCGTCCATCCATTCCCCGGTGCAGAAGCTGGCACCAGATCAAAAGAGGCGACAAATTTTCAAGAGCTTCTCCGTGTTAATCTATTCGCCTCATAACCTCAGCTGTGCTTCTGCTTCACCCGTCTCCCAAAGCGAGCAGCGGAGGGTGAGTCACTCATGAATTCAGCTCTCTTTTTTTCCAGCTTTTGAGTCATGACTATCATCCTTCCTTATCCAAAGAGACGATGTTAGAGAGAATTGAATGCTGTGAGTGTCAGTTCCTGCACGTGGTCACCATTGACTTCTTTTCTCTGCTGTGTTTTAAAGGGGGGAAGGGATGATGGAGGACGTCTGAGAGCTGAGATTTCTGAATCAATTCCTTGTACTGAAAATACAGTTGATTAGCTGCAGCTAAAGCTATGAGAGTAATTTGGCTAACAATTAAGGGATAATGTGTAACGTATAATTTAACTTTAATTAAAATGTTTTATTGAAAAAGGATTTCATAATTTTAATAATTTTAATTGTATGAGTTTAATATATTTTATTATTTTGTTCATTTGGATAAACAGATTTGCTCTTTGCCATGAAGTCTTTGAGTTCGCTCTTCATTCGAACCATAACTAAAAAACACAATTCATGTCTTTATTAACAATTCCTGTCTGGAATTAAATATATCTGAAACTTTTTTATCCTCTGTAACCTCCATTAGATTATAGAAGAATTTTGGATCATTTCTTCCGCCAAAAAGATCCTAGTTGAATAATCAATAATCCTGGGATTTCCTGCATGATCGGCATTCTTCGAGTCGTTCCAAAGTTTACATTTATGGAAATTGGCAGACATCTTTATCCAGGGTGACTTTTAATCTCATTTTATACAATTGAGGGTTAAGAGCCTTGCTCAAGGGCCCTTCAAGGTATGGACAGTGATATAAGTGTGAAAATAGCTTGAGAATATACTAAAAGACTAAAGCTCTGCCGCATCGCTGTATTTAAATAAAGACGAAGCAGTTGCTAAATATTGTTGTAACCATTAAGGACCTTGCTTAAGAGCCCAGCAGTAGCAGCTTGGTGGACCTGAGATTCAAACCCACAACCATTCTTCTCAGCCATTCCAAAGTTTACTTTCTTAACATTTGCCAGACATCTTTATCCAAAGTGACTTACTTTTTTAAAAAATCTCATTTTATACATGACCCTGAGCCAGGGTTAAAGGCCTGGCTCAGGGTCCAGCAGGGGCAGCTTGGTGAACCTGGGATTCAAACTCACAACCTTCAGTTGCCCAACACCTTAACCATGCAAATCCTTCATCATCCCAAAACATCTGAATTGGGTTAAGCCAACTTTAAATCCAGTGTTTAGAAACTATCCAGGCTTTGGAGCCTGGTATGTACATGATGCACCCACCACAGAATGGAATTAATTAACTTATAATCAATTAATTGAACATGAATTGAATGTGATATCGGCTTGATACAAATGCTGTTTAGCTTTATAAGGACAAATTATTAAACATTCAAAAGTTTGTCGTAGGTTCAGGTCAGTGGTGGATCAAGTGGTTAAGGCTCTGGGTTGTAGATTGGGATTCAAGCCCCAGCACTGCCAAGCTGCCACAGTTGGGCAAGGTTGAGCAAGGGCCACCACTGAATGAATGAATGAATGAATGAATGGGAAATCCTTACTAACCCAAATATAAGCTTCGATCAACAAAACTAACTCTTAAGCTATGTTTCAGAATGTTTTCACTTTAAATCTGAGGACTTAGGAGCCAGAACTATTAAGCCCCTAAACCGTGCTTATTAACCCTAATCTTCTCAGCTCTATAACCAGATTATGTTTAAATCATCCATATCAGCTTCTGTAAACACACCTAACACGTTCATATAGCGAAATATATCTTCCTTGTCTTCTCACCCCACACTGTTTCACCTAAAGGCAACGTAATCCCAACCATAAACGCAGATAAAAAGGATCCTGGTGCTCGTGAGGCCCAGAGCGAGAAAAAGCATCAGAAGTCATCTCACTGGGGAGCACAGGGGTTTAAGGAGGTCTCCTCCTCCGCCTCAGCTGCGGGACGTCAGAATCAGTCGAGCATTTCGCCGAAAAGAGAACCTTCAATCCCCTGAAGGCTTTCAATGCCCGACGAGAAGTAGGCCGTGGTAAACTTTCTGCAGCTCTGCCCCCAAAGACGCCTGTCTTAATTAAAGGCGGCGAGTGTGTGGGCCAGCTGAGACGGCTTCGCTTTTCCACAGCCGTGAAATGAGGCGCTGCGGGGCGTTCGGCTGTTTGGCTGCACATCCAGTCATATCAAGAATTCTGTGCTGGGTTTTTTCTTTTTTTTTAGTTCGTCAAACAACCGGAAGCATGGTCTTTGCAAATGAGGATGAAAGATCTGGGAAGTGACGGAAGTTGAGAAGTGACAGGAGTTGAGAAGTGACAAGTTCCGAAGCGACTTGTCTGAGGTTTAGTCACTCCGAAAGGTTCTGGGTATTAATAACTCTCTTAATAACTCTTCAGACAGACATAATTTAGCTGAATTAGGATATAATGTATCGTGAGAGCTGGGCAACACATCAAGACCTCGCAGTTCAACCTTCTTCCAAGTGACAGAAATGAGTCTGGAGAAAATTCTCTTGACTCTGAAGAACAAAATCCTCAGCATTAAAAGAGTTTATGCTTCGGTCCCTTGAAATGATTTACAATTCTGGCTTTAAGCCTTTATTCAGAGCAATTTATCCCATTTTGCACAAGTGAAGGCTATAAGGGCCTTGCTCAGGGGCCCAGCAGTGACAGCTTTTGGCGAACTGGGGATTCAAACTTCCGATCACTAGTCCAACACATCTCTCAGTTTTTGTTGATTTCTTACTGAACTCTCATTTCAGATAATTCCAAAAGGTGTTAATTAATTTTCACAAGTTTATATTATCACACTCATTCAACGTTAGTGTTTCTATAGTAACAAGTTACTTACTTAGTTACTTCATTAACATTTATGGAAGGAGTTTCTGGTGTCAGTGCTTGTTTTCAGTAAGGGGAGTTTATGCTTAACGTATTACATTACGACTTATGCTGATTAGGCATAACATTATGACCACCTGCCTAATACTGTTTTGGTGTTGCCTAAACAACATAATGCACTGTGTATTTTGACACCTTTCTGTCAGAACCAGCATTAACTTCTTCAGCAATCTAAGCAGAAGTTGCTCGTCTGTTGGATCAGATCACACGGGCCAACCTTTTAATCGCTCCCCACGTGCAGCAATAAGCCTTGGCCATCCATGACCCTGTCTCCGGTTCACCACTGTTCCATCCTTGTATCACTTTAGATAGATACTGACCACTGCAGACCGGGAACACCCCACAAGAGCTGCAGTTTTGGAGATGCTCTGATCCAGTGGTCTAGCCATCACAATTTGGCCCTTCATCAAACTCGCTCAAATCCTCAAATCTTGTCCATTTTTCCTGCTTCTAACACATCAACTTTGAGGACAAAATGTTCACTTGCTGCCTAATATATCCCACCCACTAACAGGTGCCATGATGAGGAGATCATCAGTCTTATTCACTTCACCTCTCACTGCTCACAGTGTTATACCTGATCCGTGTATAAAGTTATAAGAAAACAATAAACAAAGGTTGAAAAAAGAGGGAACGATTTGTTGAACGATTCTGATGATTATTACTACAGACAGATTTGTTCACATGTTTATATCCTTGATTTGCATACCAGTTCATAAATTTCAGTATGTTTGTAGAATTTTCAGATATTTTTAATAAAAAAAGAAGATAATCTGTTTAGTAAAAAAAACTATTCATTCACTATTTTGTTAAAATAAAATAAAGAATTAAAAATCAAGCTGTTTTTAGTTTGTGAATGAATATAAATATGCGCATATTTAATAAGATAGTATTTTATTTGCATATCCAAGCGAAACTTGTGACACAAAATGTTATAATGTATATAATAATAAATATAATCCATGCATATAATGTATATTATGTATGTAATATATGTAATAATCAATATAATATCTGTACATCATGAATGTAAATATGCGCATATTTAATGAGAAAGGATTAGAAAGATATTTGCGTATCTAAGCTTTTTTTCTAGAAAACCTGTAATGCAAAATGTTATAATATGTCTAATGTATACAATAATGTACATCATTTATGTAATAATGAATGAAGAAAAATGCATATTTAATGAGATCTTATTTGCATATCAAATCTTTTTGCTGAAAACTTGTACTGCAAAATGTTATAATATATGTGATGTATATATAATACATGTAGTAATGTATGTAATGGTTTAATGTATTGGTAAAATTTCAAGGAAACATTCAAAAAATTTCCATCTTTTCACCTTCAGCGTCTTGCTTTACTTAATAAAAAACTTCCATAACATATTTGCTGCTTTTCTAGAACCGTATCTTTTTGAAAGATTGACTTCGATGTGAGGGGCAGCATGGTGGCTTAGTGGTTAGTACTGTTGCCTCACAGCAAGAAAGTCCTGGGTTCGAACAGGCAGGGGCCTTCCCGTGTGGAGTTTGCATGTTCTTCCCGTGCCTGCGTGCCTCTGGTTTCCTCTCATAGTCCAAAAACATGTACATTAGGTTGACTGGTGATTCTAAATTGCCCATAGGAGTGAGTGGTTGTCTGTCTATATGTGGCCCTGTGATGGACTGGTGACCTGTCCAGGGTGTACCCCTGCCTTTCGCCCAATGTGTGCTGGGATAGGCTCCAGCAGATCCCCGTGACCCTAATTAGGAATAAAGCGGGTATAGACAATGGATGGATAGACTTTGATGTGAGATGTAAGGATTGTTTTATATATATTCTGAGAGCACGAGAACACTAGACAGAGAGAGAGAAATTCCTTTGATGATTTGAATAAACTCACCAGGTTTCTTTCCCCATAATAATTTTTTTCTGCTGCTTCAAAGGCGGCGGTGAGAGCTTCGGACCGCCGGAGTTTCGTTCACCAGGAGATGATTTGTTATTCAGAATTTCATTTTAAAGCCAATTAGTCTTTAATTCGGTGCATAATCAAATGGATATGAAATGGGAATTGATTGAGGTGCCAGTCAGGCACAACACTCATATATAAGGCGACGCACTAATAAGCACAGGCACAGAGTAAAAAAAAAAAAAACACACGGCTATTAAGCACCGGAGCTTTACAGGGAATAATATTTGCATTGTTTCATTGTTGAGAGATATTTTTTCTATTTAAATGATATGACACAGGAAGCAGAAGGTGTCGGTTATGATAGGGGCGTCGTAATTATCGGTACATTTCACACCTTTGTGGAGAAGCAGCGGGTCAAAACACTGTGAAGAGCAACAATAGCAAATATTATCTTCTGTCTCATCAGCGTTTAGGGACAATTAGGATAGGATGCTGCGTTGTTTTCCGTGTGATCCGTTTAACCGAATTGATTCACTCACGTAAAATGATTTGAATCTTTGATCCATGCCCAAAACCAATGAGAAAAAGAATCATTTCCATCACTGTGGCAGGATGATGTGAGAAAAATGAATGACCGGAATGGTGTCCTGTCCTACGGGGAGAGCTGGATAAAAGAGAGAGAGAGAGAGAAAGAGAGAGATCACAGGATGTCCTGATTAAAAGCCAGCATGCTCTCCAAGAGCGATGTTCCTACTCCATCCTGACAAACTGCTAGCAGCCTACTCAGCAAACGCACGCCAAAAATCGACCAAGGTCCAGAGCGATCCGTTAAAAAAAAACTATTTATCAGAGGAGATCTGATTGCTCCCTGCAAATACCATGCCTTCGTGAGGTTTGTCACACCAGGCGCTCGCATCGCTTTGTCCAAGTTCGAGACAACCTCACGATGGTTCTGTGGACTCTGCTCATATCCTTGGTGAAACCAGATACGAGATCTCTCTCAGCATGCGAACCCGTGCTGCGGATCTCGAGCCAGACTCGCACTCGATATTAATATGCGGTCAAATGATGATGAATTAGCCATGCCTCGGGTAGATATGATCTAACTCCAGCCACTGGGGCGGCACTAGCGAGCTCGCAAGCCGGTGTTTAGCCTTTCGGATGGAAACTAGATGATCTTCAATGAATGAAACTTTTTTTTATATTCAGATAGATTGCAAAGCATTTGCAGAGGATTTAAAAGTATTGCCAAAAAACATTAAATAAAATAAATGAATAAAAATATAAATAAATAAATCAGTCAATCAATAAAAATATTTGTATTGTTAATAATAATAATAATAATAATAATAATAATAATAATAATAATAATAATAATAAATAATGTTCTAGGGCATATGCTCAGGTAACTTGTCACTATAGAAACGATTATGTATTAAGATATATTAACATAAATCTATGCTTCTGATTTTAACAGCCAATCAGATGTCAGAGATTATTTACATCACAAAATGGAACACAGTTTTTTTTTTTTTATCTGATGATTTCAGCATGAATAATAAATAGATAAATATTTCCAGAAAAGTTGGGAGACTTTGCACAAATGCAGGCATCAATTTCTAAATTATTTTCTATTTCAAATCATATTTTAAACATTCAAATATTTGCTTTGTCCCTTTGTCTGTTAAATAATTGTCTGAGTGAATTAATAAGTTGTAGACTTTAGTTGCATTTTTTTTAAAAAGTGTCCCAAACTTTTCTGGAAATGGGTTTAAAAAAAATTTAAATAAAATAAAATAAAAAATCAGTATATTTAAAAAAGTATCTCATTTACAAAAAAGAGAATGCACATAATAAATTCAAATTATATTCAATTGAAATTAATATTCAACAGTTAAATAATTATATGATTTTTCACATGATGTTTCACAATTTATTTATTATTATTAAGAATTTTTATTTCTTTTCATACCAGACTATAAAAATGCTCTCAAAGTGTTCATGTCTGCTCCATCATTACAGCCACCCTAAAAAACTGTCATTTACACATTTCTGTTTAGGGGTCATAAAAAAAATATTATTGTCCAAGACACACAACATTTATTCCATAAACAGTTTGAAAATCGAACCAGAAAAATAACCCATGATTTTCCCCAGGAATTGACATTCAAAATAAAATCATTTCATATCAGTGACACGTGTTCTCACTCACTCTTATGTTTTTATAAATGCCTAAGTGCACGCTTGCTGGGTAAAAAAAATGGTGCAGTTTGATGGAAAAAAAAGAAAGAAAGAAAGAAACACAGCAATCTGTTGTCCAAAATTCACCAGCCGCCCACCTGCAGCACCCGACTAACCACAAAGTGCACAAAAAGTAGTGCTGCTCTTTTTCCTCTCCCACAACAATAATAATGTTCGATATGAAAGCAATCTTTTCCCCAAACTGCATGAGAGTAATGTTGTGTCCTGTCTGCTTTTTGTCTGATACTTCAAATACAAATACAAAAAAAGGGGAAGGTGGTTCTGGGTGAAGCTTAGAAGCTGAAGGATAAATTTCATGCATTTATATATTATTCATATAATTTCCATATATTTTTTTATTTATAGACAGTATGTTTTTTTTTTCTCTGAAGTGTATTGTTATTTATTCATTTATTTATTTAATTAATTGATTTTCTAGGGGCAAGTGTTGTGCTTAAAAACATGTCATTTAAAAATAAGTTATTTAAAAATCTCAAAACAAAAATCAAGAACAAAACAAAACAAATCAGATCGGAAATAATGTTTTCCAAATGTGAAAGTACAAAGTAAGCACAGAGTGATTCAACAAATTAATTTCAATTTAATTGTATTAATATTTTTTTAATTAATGAATTAATTTTAATAGCTTTTAATTTTAGAATTTATTTTATTTTTATTTTTAAAAATAAAAATATTTTATTTTTTTATTTTATCTTTTTTTACAGCTATTAACAACAGACATTGTTGCAAAGCAGCTTTACACAAATACAAATTTCTACACAGAATGGTTCTACACAAATAGCTAGTTTTAGCTGCCGTTATAGCTACAGTTAAACCCTTGATTTTTTTTCCCTAATTAGCCTATGCTAAAGTTAGCTTGCTGGTAATCGATAGCAGCTAGCTGCGTAAAGGAAAGTTCAGCAGGACTGCACTGGTTTTGCTGCAGTCTCTCAGGGAATGAATCGAAATGAAATTGTTATTGCATCATAACATTTCAGAGCCAATCACGGTCCAGCATACGGGAGCTGGTTTATCGGAGGAAGTGGGCGGGGTGTGTTGGATTTGAGGACGCTTCTCATTTGCATATTGACTAATTACTTTTTAGACAAATAAATAAGACAAATAAATGATGTAGAGTAAAAGTAAAGGTCTAGTGTTTTCTGTTATGTGTGACTTAGGAAAAAAATGTCTTCAGTGCTTCCCCCAACCATGAATCACTGAAAGATAGAAGAAAAAGGTTTTATTTGTCACATAGACATTTCAGTGGTACTCTTCTTGATAGGAAGTTGGAGTCAGAGCTCTGGGTCTGTCATCATACAGCGTCCCAGGAGCAGAGAAGGGTAAAGGTGTTGCTCAGGGATCAAACAGAGGCAGATTGGCAGCGCTGAGGCTTGAACCCATGACCTCCTGATCAGATCCTTTAGCTGCACCGAGCTGTCACTTGAAGCTGGTGTTATCTCCTCGCTGGACCGCGTGGGAGTGTGATGGTGAAGCGGCGCTCCGGGTCTGATTTCCCGTGAGGATGTTCACTCGGGTCTGAATGGAGCTTGTTTAAGTCCACCCACGTAAATGTCCCTGCACTTCCTGTAAGTGAGTGTGTTGTCACCATGGCAGCAGCCAAGGCCTTTCTGCCGTCTTGTGACTGCCAGCTGAAGGACATGTAAATCGTTCTGGATTGTGTTGCTATGACGATTAGATGCCAGGCACTTGATGGAAATGAGGAGGAAAGAGACTCGATAAATAAATCGAATAAATTAAACAATTCAGTGAACTGTACACTCTGTTTGTATTCTATATAATCCGTCAACTAGCTCTCTAGAAGTTCTGGGATTTCACTGAAGTCGAGAAACCTAACATACATTAACAAATCACAAAAAACATGTCTGGGGTTTATTTGAATCCTGCTCTTCATCATCTGCCCTTGTTTTACACTCTACATCCCTAAACCCTGCTGCAACCTTCTTCTCATTTGCATATTTGACCATCCTGATTGGATAAATCTGGCATGCGGCCGCTTGAAATAACGGCTTGTCTTGCGCTTTCACTTTCACCAGTGAGGAAAAAAGTTATTAAAAGTTTTTAAGTTTGTCGTGTAGTTTTGACCAGACGTTCGTTCTTTCATCTCTTTCAAGTCTTGCTATGTCCTGGTTTTCACCTGATGTGAGGTTTTCACGCGCTGTTCACGTTCTGATTGGGTGTCTGTTGCTAAGCAACAAGCCGTAAGGTTGTAACAGGGCGTGGTTTCACACTGTAACACATTCAGCACCGCGGTGTGGAGTTAACACTGTAAAAGCTTCAGAGCAGCATTTTATAACCCCGAGGAAAAAGCCCTGCTTCATAACCCTGCCTCTACATTACACTTGTCACACCTTTCCTAAAAAAAAGGCGGGGTTTGGAACCCGGGATTAAGCTCAATCTGAAAAGTTCTGTATCATCCACCCATATAAAGAAGAGTTTATTATGTGTTTAAGTTGCCTCTCAGTGTGACCCTGTTTAGATAAATCAGAAAATCGCCTTACTAAAAATTTCCTGAGTTGTTTCTCGGGGTGGCAGACATGTATTTACCTTGGCACTTAAGAGCTAATCCACTGCCTACATTCATGCTGTAAATATAAAACATCAAGCATGGCAAACGCACCAGGATCGGGTCGGCGACAGCTCGGGTTCCGCTTTCCCTTTGATACGTGGAGTGTTGCAGAAATGCTGCGAGGCTCTTGGGTGTCTGTGCAAAGTAAACTAAAGTAGAAAATACTAAGATAGCTGTTAAGGTGAAGCGAAGTGAAGTGTAGGAAGATATTCATCATCAGTTAAAGCTCAGAGTTTTCGATGCAGTAAGACTGCCTTGTCACGGTGTTGTTTTATATAAGAAAGAAGAAAAGTTTCACACCTACTCAGTAAAAGAAATCATGAAATCAGCTGGATTGTAGGCTGTAGTGCACTGCGAACAAGTGCGTAAGGTGGAAAGTTCCTGCATTTGAGACACACTCGCGGAGTCAATAAACCCAATCAAATCCACAAGCCATCTAAATTGAGCTTTAATGAAGACGAGACGCTATTTATTACCTATAGTGAAGTTACAGATGTCTCTGAAGCTCTACACAGAGCGAGCAATGTGAGAAAAACTCATCATAAAAACCACAGAAATGGAGAAGATCTAAAAAAAAAAAAAAATGCACTACTGTGTTCTGGATTCTGATTGGTCAGAAGCTGTTGATTCTATAGCAGCTAAACAAAATGAATCAGTGTTGAAATGAAGATGTTTGTTTTTACGCATGGAGAAGGAGTGTCCAGTGTCAGAGGTAAAAGCCGGCTGCGTCTCAATCCACTCCCTAGTTCACTACTCACTCAGGACGCCAATCAAATAGTCGGATGTTTGAAGTTCTGTCTTTCTCGTAATTTATCGTAAAATCCTTCCAGTGAGAGCACTGGAACGTTCTGGAACTAAAGCATCCCATAACGCACCACAAAAACAAAGGAGCGTCCATGTTCACTACGGAGTCGTCATGTTTTCTCAAACAAAATGGCAGAAATTTCAGCAGTCTCTCTGGGAATGAATCGAATCGAAATTGTTATTGTGTCAACATTTTAGAGCCAATCAGGGTCCAGCATGCAGAAGGTTTGGTTTATCGGAGGAAGTGGATGGGACACCTTACAGAGCACTGGAACGTTCTGGAACTGAAATATCCCACAATGCACTACAAAAACAAAGGAGCGTCCATGTTCACTACGGAGTCGTCCTGTTTTCTGAAACAAAATGGCGGACATACCGAACTCACAGCAGCTCCAATTACACGTGTAAGAAGCTTGTTGTGGTGGTGGTTGTAGCTCTCAAATTTCTAACACACACACATGTTTCTAACTTTATTTGATCTTCTATATAAACTGAGTTTGACTCTAACGACTTTTAAGTGTTTAAAGATCTTTAAAAAATCCATTAGCTCACTGACGATCATGCTCAAAGCGCTGTGACAGAAAGGCGTGTGATTAATAAGCTAGACATAGAAATGCAATAATTGAGATGTTTGGGGTTTTAGTGACTGATGAGGAAATTATTGTTATGTCTCCGGAAACTGAGTCATCAGTGTCCCAGTGTTTATTTGTGAGTCATGATCAGTGGCCAGACTCGTGTATGTGATACTGATGCACTACCTAGGGAGCTAGAGAGATTGCTGATTGAGACACTCCCACTGTAATCAACTTCTTTTGACCCTCAGGACAATTTTGAAGTTTCTCAGTAACATGACAATCTGCTGGCGAGGGAACGGCTGTGTGTGGCTGTGAGTATCTGTGTGTAGCTGTGTATAGATGTGTGTAGATGTGTGTAGCTGTGTATAGCTGTGTATAGATGTGTGTAGCTGTGTATAGATGTGTGTAGCTTAGTGTAGCTGTGAGTATCTGTGTGTAGCTGTGTATAGATGTGTGTAGCTTAGTGTAGCTGTGAGTATCTGTGTGTAGCTGTGTATAGATGTGTGTAGATGTGTGTAGCTGTGTATAGATGTGTGTAGCTGTGTATAGATGTGTGTAGCTGTGTATAGATGTGTGTAGCTTAGTGTAGCTGTGAGTATCTGTGTGTAGCTGTGTATAGATGTGTGTAGCTTAGTGTAGCTGTGAGTATCTGTGTGTAGCTGTGTATAGATGTGTGTAGATGTGTGTAGCTGTGTATAGATGTGTGTAGCTTAGTGTAGCTGTGAGTATCTGTGTGTAGCTGTGTATAGATGTGTGTAGATGTGTGTAGCTGTGTATAGATGTGTGTAGCTTAGTGTAGCTGTGAGTATCTGTGTGTAGCTGTGTATAGATGTGTGTAGATGTGTGTAGCTGTGTATAGCTGTGTATAGATGTGTGTAGCTTAGTGTAGCTGTGAGTATCTGTGTGTAGATGTGTGTAGATGTGTGTAGCTGTGTATAGCTGTGTATAGATGTGTGTAGCTGTGTATAGATGTGTGTAGCTTAGTGTAGCTGTGAGTATCTGTGTGTAGCTGTGTATAGATGTGTGTAGCTTAGTGTAGCTGTGAGTATCTGTGTGTAGCTGTGTATAGATGTGTGTAGCTTAGTGTAGCTGTGAGTATCTGTGTGTAGCTGTGTATAGATGTGTGTAGCTTAGTGTAGCTGTGAGTATCTGTGTGTAGCTGTGTATAGATGTGTGTAGATGTGTGTAGCTGTGTATAGATGTGTGTAGCTTAGTGTAGCTGTGAGTATCTGTGTGTAGCTGTGTATAGATGTGTGTAGATGTGTGTAGCTGTGTATAGATGTGTGTAGCTTAGTGTAGCTGTGAGTATCTGTGTGTAGCTGTGTATAGATGTGTGTAGATGTGTGTAGCTGTGTATAGCTGTGTATAGATGTGTGTAGCTTAGTGTAGCTGTGAGTATCTGTGTGTAGATGTGTGTAGATGTGTGTAGCTGTGTATAGCTGTGTATAGATGTGTGTAGCTGTGTATAGATGTGTGTAGCTTAGTGTAGCTGTGAGTATCTGTGTGTAGCTGTGTATAGATGTGTGTAGCTTAGTGTAGCTGTGAGTATCTGTGTGTAGCTGTGTATAGATGTGTGTAGCTTAGTGTAGCTGTGAGTATCTGTGTGTAGCTGTGTATAGATGTGTGTAGCTTAGTGTAGCTGTGAGTATCTGTGTGTAGCTGTGTATAGATGTGTGTAGCTTAGTGTAGCTGTGAGTATCTGTGTGTAGCTTGGTGTATCTGTGTGTATCTGTTTATAGCTGTGAGTATCTGTGTGTAGCTTGGTGTATCTGTGTGTATCTGTTTATAGCTGTGAGTATCTGTGTGTGTAGTTGTAGGTATCTGTGTGTATATCTGTGTGTAGCTCTGTGTCGCTGTGTGTATTTGTGTGTAGCTGGTTCTAGCTGTGTTTGTGTGTAGCTGTATCTATCTGTGTGTATGTGTGTTTGTAGCTGCGAGTATCGGTGTGTATCTGTTTTAGCTCTGTATAGCTATTTGTAGCCCTATGTTGCTGTGTGTATCTGTGAGTATCTGTGTTTAGTTGCGAATATTTGTGTGTATAGCTGTGTGTATCTGTGAATAGCTTTGTATATCTGTGTGTAACTGAGTGTAGCTGAGTGTAGCTGGGTGTATCTGTGTGTATCTGTAAGTCACTGTGTGTAGCTGCTATAGCATGTGAGAACATGAGAACAGGAAGTAACTTGTTTCATAGACATTTAATATATAGAAGTAAAATGAAACTTTAAACGGATAAAAAGGCACAGTGTGTTGTTTTTTAGTGAATTAACACAACACAAATTAGGAAATGTGTGATCCATTTCTTGCACAAGAGTAAGTACAACTGGTGTGTGTGTATGTGTGTGTGTGAAAGAGAGAGAGAGAGAGAGAGAGTGAGAGGGGGGGTGAGAAAGAGAGAGAGAGTGTGTGACAGAGAGAGAGAGAGAGAGAGAGAGAGAGACGGAGCTTGGCACAAGCTTAAGTGTGTATCAGGGGAACACTGACCCTGTGTCTTTCTCTTAGCTGAGTGCTGGGTTATGGCAGCACCGCAGGGTGTGTGCATGTGTGTGTGTGTGCGTGTGTGCGTGCGTGTGTGTGTATTATGGTTATTAATCATCCTCTGCTCAGGATTTTTTCAGGACACGAGAGGTGACCATGTCCGTACAGCCCCCCATTTCCCGCCTGTTTGCTTTAGTAAATGTCTTCACACACCTATACACACTTGTTGAGGTTCATTTCAGGTTTTAATCCATCGGCAGTCAGATTAACAATCCGAGCTGAGCGGCTGAGTGGTGAGGAATAGATCATTCTATACACAGCAGCTATAGCACCTTCCAGTAGCTAGTGCAAAAAGTGGACTGGTGTACCTAATAAAATGGCAACTCTTTTAGAAACTCATCTGTATGTTAATAATAATGATTAAAGATACAAGCTTGAAATCTAGTCAAAGGAAAAGGAAAGAAAGGAGAAGCCTCACAGCCACATCAGAGCTCCAGCGTTCCCATTTCCATCCAGATCTTAGGATATTATGAACTTCCAAAAAAATTCCAGATTAGGTAGATTGAGTAGATTGAGTAGATTGAGTAGATTGGGTAGATTGAGTAGATTGGGTAGATTGAGTAGATTTAATAGATTGAGTAGATTGAGTAGATTAAATAGATTGAGTAGATTGAGTAGATTAAATAGATTGAGTAGATTGGGTAGATTGAATAGATTTAATAGATTGGGTAGATTGAGTAGATTAAATAGATTGAGTAGATTGGGTAGATTGAGTAGATTGAGTAGATTAAATAGATTGAGTAGATTGGGTAGATTGGGTAGATTGAATAGATTTAATAGATTGGGTAGATTGGGTAGATTGAGTAGATTGGGTAAATTGAGTAGATTGGGTAAATTGGGTAGATTGAGTAGATTTAATAGATTGGGTAGATTGAGTAGATTTAATAGATTGGATAGATTGGGTAGATTGAGTAGATTAAATAGATTGAGTAGATTGGGTAGATTGAGTAGATTGAGTAGATTGAGTAGATTGAGTAGATTAAATAGATTGAGTAGATTGGGTAGATTGGGTAGATTGAATAGATTTAATAGATTGGGTAGATTGAGTAGATTGGGTAGATTGAGTAGATTGGGTAAATTGAGTAGATTGGGTAAATTGGGTAGATTGAGTAGATTTAATAGATTGGGTAGATTGAGTAGATTTAATAGATTGGGTAGATTGAGTAGATTGGGTAAATTGGGTAGATTGAGTAGATTTAATAGATTGGGTAGATTGAGTAGATTTGGTAGATTGAGTAGATTGAGTAGATTAAATAGATTGAGTAGATTGGGTAGATTGGGTAGATTGAGTAGATTGAGTAGATTAAATAGATTGAGTAGATTTAATAGATTGGGTAGATTGAGTAGATTTAATAGATTGAGTAGATTGAGTAGATTAAATAGATTGAGTAGATTGGGTAGATTGAGTAGATTTAATAGATTGGGTAGATTGAGTAGATTTAATAGATTGAGTAGATTGAGTAGATTGGGTAGATTGAATAGATTTAATAGATTGGGTAGATTGAGTAGATTGGGTAGATTGAGTAGATTTAATAGATTGAGTAGATTGAGTAGATTAAATAGATTGAGTAGATTGGGTAGATTGAGTAGATTTAATAGATTTAATAGATTGGGTAGATTGAGTAGATTGGGTAGATTGAGTAGATTGAGTAGATTAAATAGATTGAGTAGATTTAATAGATTGGGTAGATTGAGTAGATTTAATAGATTGAGTAGATTGAGTAGATTAAATAGATTGAGTAGATTGGGTAGATTGAGTAGATTTAATAGATTGGGTAGATTGAGTAGATTTAATAGATTGAGTAGATTGAGTAGATTGGGTAGATTGAATAGATTTAATAGATTGGGTAGATTGAGTAGATTGGGTAGATTGAGTAGATTTAATAGATTGAGTAGATTGAGTAGATTAAATAGATTGAGTAGATTGGGTAGATTGAGTAGATTTAATAGATTTAATAGATTGGGTAGATTGAGTAGATTGGGTAGATTGAGTAGATTGAGTAGATTAAATAGATTGAGTAGATTTAATAGATTGGGTAGATTGAGTAGATTTAATAGATTGAGTAGATTGAGTAGATTAAATAGATTGAGTAGATTGGGTAGATTGAGTAGATTTAATAGATTTAATAGATTGGGTAGATTGAGTAGATTGGGTAGATTGAGTAGATTGAGTAGATTAAATAGATTGAGTAGATTTAATAGATTGGGTAGATTGAGTAGATTTAATAGATTGGGTAGATTGAGTAGATTTAATAGATTGAGTAGATTGAGTAGATTGGGTAGATTGAATAGATTTAATAGATTGGGTAGATTGAGTAGATTGGGTAGATTGAGTAGATTTAATAGATTGAGTAGATTGAGTAGATTAAATAGATTGAGTAGATTGGGTAGATTGAGTAGATTTAATAGATTGGGTAGATTGAGTAGATTGGGTAGATTGAGTAGATTTAATAGATTGAGTAGATTGAGTAGATTAAATAGATTGAGTAGATTGAGTAGATTGGGTAGATTGAATAGATTGGGTAGATTGAGTAGATTTAATAGATTGAGTAGATTAAATATATTGAGTAGATTGGGTAGATTGAGTAGATTTAATAGATTGGGTAGATTGGGTAGATTGAGTAGATTTAATAGATTGGGTAGATTGAGTAGATTTAATAGATTGGGTAGATTGAGTAGATTTAATAGATTGGGTAGATTGAGTAGATTTAATAGATTGGGTAGATTGAGTAGATTGGGTAGATTGAGTAGATTTAATAGATTGGGTAGATTGAGTAGATTTAATAGATTGGGTAGATTGAGTAGATTTAATAGATTGAGTAGATTAAATAGATTGAGTAGATTGGGTAGATTGAGTAGATTTAATAGATTGGGTAGATTGGGTAGATTGAGTAGATTTAATAGATTGGGTAGATTGAGTAGATTTAATAGATTGGGTAGATTGAGTAGATTTAATAGATTGGGTAGATTGAGTAGATTAAGTAGATTGGGTAGACTGGGTAGATTGAGTAGATTGGGTAGACTGGGTAGATTGAGTAAATTGAGTAGATTGGGTAGATTGAGTAGATTGGGTAGATTGAGTAGATTGAGTAGATTGGGTAGATTGAGTAGATTGGGTAGATTGGGTAAATCAGATACTCTAAATTGTTCTTTAGCAGAGTGTGTGTGCAGTATGTTACTCTAAACTTTCTGTAAGCTCAGACTTCCTCTCAGATCTTCCTTTCTCATCAACATGGTGTTTTGAATCCTGCAGATCCTCCGCTCACAGGATGTGTTTTTTGATTTTCCGCACTTTTTTGTTGTTGTCTAAAACTCTAGAGACTCACTAGAGAGTGTAAAAAAAATCTAATAAAGTCACAGAGATCAGACTTTTATCCCTTGTCCTTCTTCTGGTCTGATTAATAGAAGCTCTGTATCTGCATTATGGCTTGATCAGACAGATGTTCCTAATAAAGTGGCCGTTCTAATCCACTTTATTGTTTCTGACGGTCAGAATGAAGGTTTCCGTTTCCAGCTGTGAGACATTCGAGCAGCAAAGGACATCTCTGTTAGCATGGGGGTCACGCTCATCGCCATGGCAACAGTGAAGCGAGGAAACTACTTAAGGATGAAACTTCCCAATTGAACCTTATGGTTTAATTATCTAATATTATTTTAGCATTTTGTTCCATTTTTTTTTTGTTTGTTTTTCCACAGATGATGAAGGACGTTGCTTCAAAATGTGTACGCAATATTTTTGTATAAAAACTCAACAAATTACCCAAAGGAAGCCTTTTAAACACAGAGACTTCGCTGCCTCCTCGCTGCGCCGCTGCATTTTAATATCGCATCGCAGCATGCAGGAATCCTGAAGAAACTTGAAAGCTAAATAAATATACAGCAGAGAAAATACTGACAAGTCTTACTGACGTTCAGATCTGCCTCCAGGCTGGTGAGACATGTTCACACACACACACACACACACACACACACACACACACAAAGAAAAAGCACAAGAAAAGAAAAAATACAGCATTAAATTTGTTGAGAATTTTTTATTCTACATTTTGGGATCAGACATTTTTTTGTGGGTAGAATTTGTGAGTAATATCATGTGACCATGTGAACTTCTCAGCATCTCAGGAGGTGAAATGTTTTCCTGTGATATCATATAAATAATAGTATGTGAGATCTAACAACTAGTTGTTTAAAAAAAATCATCTGTGAAAATAAATAGTTTTTATTTTTTTAGTAATTAAAATAAAATTATAAAAATAGTAATTATTTAATAAATAATTGCATAATAAAAAAAATAATTGTGGAAAAAAAATAAAAACAATAAAAACGAATTGTGTAAAAATCAGATGTGAAAATGGATCATGTGCAAAAAATCAGGTGTTAAAATAAATCATGTGTTGTAATAATAATAAAAATAATGATGATTTTATGAAAAAAAAAATCATGTGCAAATAAATGAATCTTGTAAAAAAAAAAAGGGATAAAAAATTGTGCAAAATTCTGAAGTGAGAATAAATCAATCACACAAGAAAGCCAATGAATCATTTATTTGGAAGTAAATTAAATAATATGGAAAAAATAATAATTCTAAAAATATAAAAACATCATAGAAGTCAAGAATCATAAATAAAAATATAAAACAAATGAAAATCTAAATAAAAATATATAAACAAATGAAAATCTAAATAAAAAATATTAACTAATAATTCAATAATTCAATAATAAAATAATCAAATAATAAAATAATCAAATAATCGATTGGGTAAAAAAAATCACATGTAAAAAATGTGTATAAAAATATACAAACACAAAAGAAAACAAATAAATCATTCATTTTAAAATTAAATAATATGATAAATATATTATAAAAAATTGCATGTAATTGCATAAAAATAAGCAAATAATGTTTGAGCAAATATGTGAAAATAAATGAATAAAGTTAAAAAAAAATGATAAATGTAAAAAAAAATATAGAAATAAAAGCAAAATAGAAGAAATCAGCTATAATAATAATAATAATAATAATAATAATAATAATAATAATAATAATAATAATAATTCATGTGGAAATAAACAAACCACAAAAAATAAATAAAATAAATAAATGTATTATATAAAATCAATAATTTTTTATGAAATTATTTATACAAAATAAATTATATTAATTTATTAAATAAATAAATAAATTTATTAATAAATAAATATTCATTTATTAAATGAATTAATTAATTAATTATGTTTGAAAGATACCATACTATGAACTACAGATGTGACCAAGTACCAGTTTCTAGCTCCTGGGTTTTTAATAACAATCAGCTGTTCCCAATCAGCACACGCTTCAGAAACATCCGGCACTTTCCAGGATTGTGTAAAGTCTCCCTCCTGGTGCTGCGTTAATGATGTTACTGAGACGATCATTTGCAAAGAGGCTTTATTTTTCCCTTGAGTTCTGCCTAGCCTGCTAAGATCTGATTAGCATCTATCAAAATTAGCATTTTGCCTAATAATGTTCATTAAAAAAAGGAAATTCTTTTTGTTTTTTAAAATTCCTACCTAATCCGTTCGGTGTGAATGTAGCCTTTATTGAGAGAGACTATGCATCTAAACTTATTCTGCTTATTAAAAGAGGTTGAAATAAATTGTTTGTCTGTTCTAAATTGGAGGAATTGCACTCGTTAGCATCTCTTACAGGAAGTAACGAAAAAAGGGAGGGATGTGAAGGAAGGAAGGAAGGAAGGAAGGGGAGGTAGGAATGGGAAGGAGGGATGGGAAAGAAGGAAAGGGGGTGGGAAGGAAGGAAGAGAAGAAGGAAGGAAAGGGGGGGGTAGGAAGGAAGGAAGGAAGGGAGGAAGGGAAGGAAAGGGAGGGAGGGAAGGGAAGGGAAGGGAAGGGAAGGGAAGGGAAGGGAAGGGAAGGGAGGGAGGGAGGGAAAGGGAGGGAGGGAAGGGAAGGGAAGGGAAGGGAAGGGAAGGGAAGGGAAGGGAAGGGAAGGGAAGGAAAGGGAGGAAGGAAGGAAGGAAGGAAGGAAGGAAGGAAGGAAGGAAGGAAGGAAGGTTTTTTCCACACAGATGTTTGTATCTTCAGAGTAAATGTTGAGATCAAACCCATTTCTGCTCTCTGAGACGCTCCAAGTGTTTGTTGATCTAAAAAGCAGCTCAGATTTCATCTTCAACCTAAAAGGCAGACTCGTTTTAGATCAGACTCACAGTTTATACTGGTTGAAAAAATCTATTTCCATTCCAGCTGCTGTGTTGGAACACCAGTATAGTGGTAAAAAAAACGGGGTTTAATCTGTCCATTAAAATCCACCTCCATTTTCAATCACTAAACATTTTCTGGATGCACAGCACTGAAGATTCAGAGGTAAAAGGTGCAAGCCTTCATCTTATCTTCCTCTTATCTCCATTCGTGTAACTACACAGAAACACAAATCAACCCTTCTACCCTCTGTAAGAAATTTTGCATGTTCAGGACTTTTCTCTGGTCTAGTTTTACTTCCTCGTGCATGATGAATTATCATTTCTTTTCTTTTTTCCTCCACACTCTTGTCCAGGCACCTGCTTTATGACTATGAGGTTCGCTTTCCTCCACTGACTCTGCTTGTTCCACAAGTCCTCCATCTGGCCTCTAATAACTTTTCTTCCTGTGGACCAGATGGAGCAAATAATACCATGATACTGGCCACAGGTTATCTGTATTAATAAAACTATAGAGATGAATATTAAATAGGGGCTCGCTTGACTCTATAATTACATAACATGTGTATTGAAGCTAATAGTCAGAATGGAAGGAAGGAAGGGAGGAAGGGAGGGAAAGGAGGGAAGGAAGGTAGTAGAAAGCAAGAAATAGAGGAAGGAAGGAAGGAAGGAAGGAAGGGAGGGAGGGGTGGGAAGGAAGGAAGGAAGGAAGGAAGGAGGCAAAAGTAAAAGTAGAAAGTAAGAAGTGGAGGGACGTAGGGAGGGATGTAATGATCAATTTAAAAAATATACAATACAGCTGTTAGAGCATAAGTTATCCCAAATATTCCAGATCATTAATTGCAAAAATAAATATATAAATAAATAAGATAAATAATTAAATCAAACAAATAAATAAACAAAAAAATAAGTGAATAAATAAGTATTTTTTTATTTAAATAAATAAATAAAAAATATTATCTATTAACTAAAATCTATTAAATAAGAAAATATCTCTTTAATTGGGGGGGGCAATATTAAATGTGATATAAGGAAAAGAAATACTTTTTGGGTGTCACAGCTGACATAACTTTACCGTCGCTTCACTGCACCAGCCCGCAGTTGATTATTTTCCCATATCAGCATTTCCTCAAGTGTTTTATTAATAAATTAAGTTGCTTCTAAGAGCTATTGTATGCCACTGTATTGTATGCCACTGTATTGTGTGCCACTGTATTGTGTGCCACTGTATTGTGTGCCTCCGGCACTTCCTCACAGCCACATGTTTTAATTTGGCAGGATTTTTTTTTATCAATGATCGAGGATGGGGGCTCGGGCCAAGGCGGAGATCTGGGTGAGAATTTTTAAGCTCAGCATGAGATTGAGATACCAGCAGCTCATCTAATTCCATGCTGGGATTCTTCGTAAGGATGTAAAAATTGTTATTATTATTGTTATTATTATTATTATTATTATTATTATTATTATTATTATTATTATTATTATTATTATTATTATTTTAAATGTATTTATTTTTTGTTTTTTATTTTATTTTTAATTATATTCCATTTATTTATGTAAAATAAGCTAGAATATAAATAAATAAATAAATAAATAAATAAATAAATAAATCCTATGGTTTATTTATTTGATGCTCACAGTGCTTCTCAGTTCGCTTCTTGTGGCATAACAACATTGTGCGTTTTTTGGAAAAAAAAAAAAACTGAAAAGAGAACAAGACTCATATTTTTATTTTTTTTATTTTTTTTATGCCAAGCACTTCTACATCCCTGTCTCGGATTGCTTTGGGATCAAGTGTGCCAGTGAGCAGGCCCCCAAAAAAATAAACAACAAAATGAAAGTAGACTGCCAGTGACTCAAACAGCACACAAAAGATATGTTCAAGGAGTCCACTATGATGATGATAAAAAAATAAAGTTCTGCTGCCGACTCGCCTCCTAAAAGCCAGAAGCAAAACTAAACCAAAAAAAAACTTTTATGATAATAAACAGTGATGTTTTTTTGTTTTTTTTTTGGTGGTGAGTTCAAATCCATGTGAGTGCACCAACAAAAGCCTTCTGAAATACACAGTTCATTTCTTTTCACATGTTTGGCATCAAAAGTCTAAGAGAAAAATGTGCTCAGATATATGTCATGATGTCTACAGGCAGAATCGTTACTAAAAATTATAAAATTTTTGGGTCACGTGGTATGTGATCACGTGTAGGGAAAAAAAAAAATCTATATTAATATCAACAAATACAAATTAGCCATATGTGTGAGAGCCATATATGTTAGGGGGCCAAGCACTGATGGTGCATGGGTATCTTATTGGGATTGTATTTAATAGATGCAACATGGAATTTAATGAATTGTGATGGGTAGAAAGTAAATAAATTGTCAACACGTAAAATAGAGCTAAATAATGTGTAATATATGACATTTGAGTGACTTTTCTCAAAATAGAAATTTTGTTCATCCATCAAGATTTGGATTGGAACATGTTTGGATTCGATCACTTTTCCACAGAGTTCATGTTATATCAGGTTTGTTTTGTGATGTGACGTAGAAATTCTGGCGTCTAGAAATGCTTTGCTATGTTTGTTTGCGTTCCTCCATGAAGAAGCTGATGTGGGGATGTGGTAGCTCAGTGGTTAGGATGTTGGACTACTTGGAAGGTTGTGAGTTCAAATCCCAGGTCCACCAAGCTGCCCCTGCTGGCTCCTTGAGCAAGGCCCTTAACCCTCAATCACCGCAGTTGTGTAACAAAAATGTATGTGGCTCTGGATAAGGGCATCTACACTCTCAGAAATAACTATAAGAAACTATACCTTTTAAGGTACAAGTGGCCATCACTGGGGTGGTACCCTGAAGGGTACCCTTTTATACCTCTAGTTGTACCTTTATAACTCATTTTGGGAACATAGTTGTACCCTAAGGACTTATTGTGTACCTTTAAATGTACCATTATATTTTTTTGTTCCCCTAGGAACCTCCGCGGTACCCTTTTTCCTGCCAGTGTACCAAATGCTGTAAATGTAAATGTAAGAAGCTGAATGCCGATTGGCTGACAAGGAGGAGGAGGAGGCGGGTCTACAGCACTTCTATTCTCTGGAAGGTTCTGATTAAACGTTTCGACCTTTTCTTCTTCAGAGTAATAAAGTTCCAAACACATTTCAAGGGAAAACAATATAATAAAGTCTAAAGAAGAATGTCCCAGTATTATTTCTTTAATAAAATACTGTATCTCCTCTGTAATAAAATTCTGGTGTCAGATGACTCTAAAGTGAGAAGATCAGATTTTTTGGAAATATAATCAGATTATATTCAATAAAAAACTGCAATCATGATGCTCTTTTTTAAAAAGATGGGGAAAAAATGTTTATTATTGATATGTGTGGATTTAAACACTAGATAAAGGCGTGAATTTGCTTGATGCTCCTGTGTCCAGTTGAAAAGTAAGAATTGATGTTCCAGCACTTTTCAGAAGAAGCTTGGCAGCTGATTTATTATGACTCCAGTGAAATACAGAAACTTTAGTTTTGCTCGGCTTTTTTTGTGTTATTATAATAAATCCCGCTTTAGTTCGTTCAACACTGCTCCCTTGTGGTCACCTTCATGTTCCGTCCAAGTATAAATCCTGACCCTGATGCGACGCCTCGGCGCTTTCGCTGGCAGAAGTGTAAATCAGCCCTAAATTGTAGTAAATGTGTGTGGGTAAAATTTTCTTACGTTGTCCTTCATGCTGAAAAGGTGTCTTTTGTTATCCCGGGCTTTGAGACGTCGTCGTTTTCTTTTCTGCCGCTGTGCTTCGGCTCAAAGGACTTCGCTCCTATCGGTGAGTATTTTTCTGCCTGAATTCAACCATTTTTAGATTCCATATCTGTAACACAATGTTGTGTTTTTTTCCTGCTGACAGCTGTAGTGCAAGGCGGCAGAGAAAGCCTTTCAAGCGCCACACAAAGACACACAAGAAAAAGAAACACACACACACACACACACACTCGTGTCCTGGCACAGCTGCTCGCTCAGTGAAAGACCTCAGGTCTCTGGGCTCCTCTTTTGGAAACACAGGCTCCTCATTAATCTGCCTTTGTCGGCTGTGTAGCGCTGACTAATTAAAGCCTCTGTTAACCTTTGTGTTGGCTCGACTTCAACCCTGCTGATGTTCCACCAACACCAGCTCCTTCTGCTCCTTCTGCTCCAGAACAATCCTCGCCAAAACAAAGGTACAGGTACATCGCATGAACGAGTTTCTCTTGTGCAGATTTCATGCACATATTACCATCATTAAGGAATAAAATACTGTGTGATATAGTTTTGGGAAAAGAATCAACTTTAGCATGGTTCAGATATGCAGTAATTTGCTTTCAATTTATTTGTGTTGTGCTTTTAACACAGGACATTGTCTCAATGCAGCTTTACAGAGCATAAGAAACATAGTACAAAAAGGATGTCCTAGATGTTGGACAAAATAACCCCTAGTGAGCAAGCGTGAGGTGACTGTGGCAAGGCAAAACTCCCTTAGATGGTATGAGGAAGAAACCTTGAGAGGAACCAGACTCAAAAGGGAACCTCATCCTCATTTAGTTGAAACCAGAGAGTGTGATTATGAATTATTATATCCTTTATTATTGATACAGTCTTGCATTGCAGCTTTACAGAAATATAGAAACAACAGTAAAAATTATAAAGTTTAAAGTTGCAATTTATCTCTAACATTTATCCCTAATAAGCAAGGAAAAACTGCCTGACATGAAATGAGGAAGAAACCTTGAAAAGAACTATGCTCAGGACCTTGAGAGGAACCAGGCTCAGAAACATTAAAATACCCAGGCTCAACATTTTGAGAGGAAACAGACTCAGAACTTTGAGAGGAACCAGGCTCAGAACTTTGAGAGGAACCAGGCTCAGAACTTTGAGGGGAACCAGGCTCAGAACTTTGAGGGGAACCAGGCTTAGAACTGTGAGAGGAAGCAGGCTCAAAACCTTGAGAGGAACCAGGCTCAGATGCTTGAGAGGGACCAGGCTGAGAACTTTGAGAAGAACTAGTCTCAGAACCTTGAGAGGATCCAGGCTCAGAACCTTGAAAAGAACTAGGTTCAGAACTTTGAAAGGAACCAGGGTCAGAACTTTGAGAAGAACTAGGCTCGGAACCTTGAGAGGAACCAGGCTCAATAAAAATAATGCACTATAAGTATACAAGTAATAATAATGAATGATGATGATGATGATCTTTCTTCAATTTTCCTTCAAAGGTTTGGTTTTCCGTCTGTTTGGATTATAATAAAAGGCATTTTCCCAGAGATTTAATATAATGTAAGATGTAACACGTGACGTGAAGAAAACATCACCACCGTGTCCACACTGGAGCTCCTGCTGCTCGAGTCCTTGTAAATGAGCGGTCACTATAGAAACGATGACGCATTACGAGAAGATATAGGTAATGTAAGACAGATGTCTTACTGAAACCATAAGAAGTGAATCTCCTGCTTACATAATTACACTTTTTCAGCTTGTAGTACACCGTTATAGAAGGGAAATCATTTATAATCACACTCTCCCATGTTCTCTTGAGTTTTTTCCTCATGTTGTCTCTGGGGTTTTTTTTCCCCTCACCTCTGACCTGCTCATTAAGGAGAAATTTCCAGTGTATAATTAACATTAGGGCTATAGGTAGTTCTGCAAAGCTGCTTTGCCATGATAATAATTTACATCCGCATTTGTATTGCATTGGTTGTTATAGAAAATTAGATTTGATTAGATTCAACTCTATTGTCATTGCACATGGGTATAAGGCATAAACAAAATACAGTTAGCATTTAACCAGATGCGCAAAGCAGTAGCATATATATATATATATATATATATATATATATATATATATATATATATATATATACACTATATTGCCAAAAGTATTCACTCACCTGCCTTCCCATATGAACTTAAGTGACATCCCATTCCTAATCCATAGGGTTCAATATGATGTCTGTCCACCCTTTGCAGCTATAACAGCTTCCACTCTTCTGGGAAGGCTGTCCACAAGGTTTAGGAGTGTGTTTATGGGAATTTTTGACCATTCTTCCAGAAGCGAGGTCACACACTGATGTTGGACGAGAAGGTCTGGCTCTCAGTCTCCGCTCTAATTCATCCCAAAGGTGTTCTATCGGGTTGAGGTCAGGACTCTGTGCAGGCCAGTCAAGTTCATCCACACCAGACTCTGTCATCCATGTCTTTATGGACCTTGCTTTGGTCACTGGTGCACAGTCATGTTGGAAGAGGAAGGGGCCAGCTCCAAACTGTTCCCACAAAGTTGGGAGCATGGAATTGTCCAAAATGTCTTGGTATGCTGAAGCATTCAGAGTTCCTTTCACTGGAACTAAGGGGCCAAGCCCAGCTCCTGAAAAACAACCCCACACCATAATCCCCCCTCCACCAAACTTTACACTTGGCACAGTGCAGTCAGACAAGTACCGTTCTCCTGGCAACCGCCAAACCCAGACTCGTCCATCATATTGCCAGATGGAGAAGCGCGATTCGTCACTCCAGAGAACGCGTCTCCACTGCTCTAGAGTCCAGTGGCGGCGTGCTTTACACCACTGCATCCAACGCTTTGCATTGCACTTGGTGATGTATGGCTTGGATGCAGCTGCTCGGCCATGGAAACCCATTCCATGAGGCTCTCTGCGCACAGTTCTTGAGCTAATCTGAAGGCCACATGAAGTTTGGAGGTCTGTAGCGATTGACTCTGCAGAAAGTTGGCGACCTCTTCGCACTATGCGCCTCAGCATCCGCTGACCCCGCCCCGTCAGTTTACGTGGCCTACCACTTCGTGGCTGAGTTGCTGTCGTTCCCAAACACTTCCACGTTCTTATAATACAGCTGACAGTTGACTGTGGAATATTTAGGAGCAAGGAAATTTCACGACTGGATTTGTTGCACAGGCGGCATCCTATCACAGTTCCACGCTGGAATTCACTGAGCTCCTGAGAGCGACCCATTCTTTCACAAATGTTTGTAAAAACAGTCTGCATGCCTAGGTGCTTGATTTTATACACCTGTGGCCATGGAAGTGATTGGAACACCTGATTCTGGTTATTTGGATGGGTGAGCGAATACTTTTGGCAATATAGTGTATATATATATATACACACTGACCAGCCATAACATTATGACCACCTGTCTAATATTGTGTTGGTCCACCTTTTGCTGCCCCTGACCCATTATTCTGACACCTTTCTATCAGAACCAGCATTAACTTCAGCAATTTGAGCAACAGTAGCTCGTCTTTTGGATCGGATCACACGGGCCAGCCTTAGCTCCACACGTCCATCAATGAGCCTCGGCCACCCATGACCCTGTCGCTGGTTCACCACTGTTCCTCCCTTGACCACTTTTAGATAGATACTGACCACTGCAGACTGGGAACACCCTACAAGAGCTGCAGTTTTGGAGATGCTCTGATCCATTTTTCCTGCTTCTAACACATCAACTTTGAGGACAAAATGTTCATTTGTGGCCTAATATATGTGTGTGTATATATATATATGTATGTATAGAGTGAGTGAGAGAGAGAGAGAGAGAGAGAGAGAGAG